>NC_135179.1:10582546-10882546 GCF_041146795.1 Maylandia zebra | reverse complement strand
GATTATATTAGTACATATTTCCTGTCTGTCTACAATGCACTAAATCCCAGAAATAAAGTTAAGTCAAAAGAAATAGATTTTTAAGAGCCATCCACTTAATTTTCTTCCCCTTATCCAATTCAAGGTTGCGGTTGGGGGGTTGCATTTGGACCAGTCTGTTGTAGGGGTGACATAGATAACCATTTTTAAAACCAATCCTTAAAATTGAAAATTGGAAAATATTGCATTTATCTACACTACACTACACTCTTGGCAAACATCTTTAAATCTCTGTGTCAGTATAGTGGTACGAGGTCACTTACACATTACAAGAGCTACTCGGCAAACAGAGCCCATGTCACGAAGCTCCCAGTGCACAGTTTTGTGCTGATGTTAATGCCAAAGTAGGTTAGGAACTTTGCAGGTATTGAGTCAGCAGAGCATTGGTGACTTTTAAACCCTACGCACCACCGATTTAACTTTACTTAGTGCCCCATTTTATGGCTCTGCTGTGTTGTTCCTAAATACTTCCACTTTGCAATAATTTCACTTACAGTTGATTGCAAATTATATGGCAGAGAAGAAATTTCACAGACTGATTTGCTGCAATTGTAGCACCCTATTATCAGTATCATACTTGAATTCAGTGAGCTCTTTAGGATAAACCCATTTTTAAGAATGTTTCTAAGTCATACTGTGTTTCTGAGGAGACCTGAATTCAAAGATTGAGAGGTGTGGCCCAATAGTGTGATATGGAACATACATTTTCTAGCAAAAATGTGAACTTCCCAAACTCAAACTGATAAAGACACCATTGAACAGACTGAAAATAATCCTCTGGAGCCATAGAAGGTGTTATAATGTTGTTTTTAAAGCCTGGGCAGTACTCGATGTAATGCATTAACAGGGCTTAAAGTGTAAAATCAAATATGTCTCATTTAAATTGTAAAACACAGTTTTAATACATCGTGAAATAACAACTTCCCTAGTGTACATCAGGATCTGAGTGTAGAAATGGAGCCAAATTGACCAAATTTGCATCTCAACTGTAGCTTTTAGCTCTTATTTAAAATGCTCCTGTCTTCATTTGTGTCCTGTAATGTGTGTTCAGTGATCACTAAAGAGAAACTAATGAAGGATGAGTAATTTTCCTTGTATCACCAAAGGTACTTAATGAAAGGAGTCCCTCACAGTATCTTGTACTCTGGGTGGATTTCAGGTCGGTTTTATGAAGGAAAACTTCATGAAACTGGAAATTAATCTTCATATCAAGTGTAATATATTGTTAGTTTGCTCGTTTCTAAATGACATGAGATGAATGTGTGTAAATTATGTTGAACAGGTTGCTTTTTATTTTGTGTTACAGCAATAACATGCATCGTTTGTGGGTTTGTAAAATTTGTGCTTCTAAATATGCACAGAAGGTTACATGTTTTTGGATAGCTACAGTGATCAGAGGTAGTCATCACTGGAAAACCATAAGAGGCATATAAATATTTTTCTAAATAAGACTCCAAAAGAAAAATAGAGATTACAGTAGCTGCCTGCAGACGAGTGCTTTGAAAAAAATGAATGGGACACAAATAGCACATTTATCACTTATGATAGTACTTGAATGTAAAAAATGTAAGCACTTAGTCTGAACTCTGTGTATCTGATTATACTGCATGGATTTCATGTAACAGTCTTGCTTTGCTGGTTTGTTTCCTCTAGGGCAGGGCTCTGCTGTCCAGCCTCCAGGGACTGAAAGCAAGAGGAATTCAGCTGAAAATCTCAACTGGAATAGCTAACTCAACTGAGCTCACTAAACTCAGTAATCACACCTAGCTCTTACTTTCATTGCTTTATATGTTATGACATAACACATAAGATGTTATGTTGTGTTTAGATCTGACTGTTCAGCCCTTTGCTCCCCCTGGTCACATTTTCAGTCTTTCAGTCTCTCACCATCTTTCCTATCCCCTGTCTCTATTTGTATGGCTTCTGGCAGATTTGTCTTTATCCTCCTCCATGTCTCACATGTAACTCCCTTTTCTCTCCATCTCTAGATGCTGAGGTTCACTATATTAACATGGCAGCTCTGACCAAAGGCAACCTTCACTCCTCCTTCTGGGTGGTCGACAGGAAACATTTCTACATCGGCAGTGCCAGCATGGACTGGAGATCTCTGGCCACCGTACTGCCACCATACTTTACAATACCCACAGAAATACTTACAGAGACTTTGGAGAAAAATCAACCAAATTTTACTTCTGTGATTTCTGAGGCAGGATAGTAACACAAATTATTGAAATTTGGTATTGTTAATGTAAAGTTCTCGTAATGATCTATTGGATCGAACTTTACATTTCGCAAGGTATGAGCCAGTATAGCTTAAAAACAGCATTGTTGACGAAACAAGAATATTCAGATTTAATGTATTTGTAGAGTGCTGTGCAAATATTATAGGCACCAAGAGGGAAGCTAGAATGTTTTTTAATGAATACACAAATAGTTTTATTCGTCTAACTGTACACAAATTCATTCTGTTCAATTTTATTTATATTGCATCGACTCACGCCACCAGTTGCCTCTATGCAGGAATTAGAAAGAAATACTGAATCATACCAACATTTAGTGTGAAAACTCTTAAGTTCTTTTAGAACTTAAACACCTAAAACATTTTGAAAGTGCTGTATATACACTCACCAGGCACTTCATTATGTACACTTTCTTAACTGTTTGTTACTGCAGCCAATCACATGGCAGCTACCCAGTGCGTTTAGGCATGTAGATAAGATCAAGACAACCTGCTGAAGTTCGAGCCGCTCTGCGATGTCGATATAGAATAAGAGGAATGAAGAATCCTTCCACAGTCTTGCTGAATCTGTGCCACAAAGAACTAAAGCAACTGTTGAAGGCAAAAGGGGGTTCAACTATATCTGTGTAGATGTTTCTGTAGGTCCAAGCGTTACTAGCAAAGTGTACCTAACAGAGAACAATAGTTAGCACACAGTCAGTTTATATCTGTGTATATGTTTTTGTGAGCGCAGGAGGTGGCGTCCAAAAATAGAGAATCCAGAATCTTTCATCTGTTTTTCAAAGGTAGACAGCTCATTAAAGTGTGAGACCGTTTGTTAGTGAGGGCCTTAATTTAGGAAGATGAACTGCAAGGAGCACAAGGTAACTATTCAAAAGTATTTGTCAGGTCAGCATGTTTGATGCATTCTCAGCCAGGCTTATATTGATGCTACATTGTATTTAAATTAGACCACAAAACAAACAGACTGACATTGTTCTTTTCCTTCCTTATTTCTGTAGATATCTATGAAAATAGGTTATGGACTAGATTTTTAGTCTATTGAGGAGTGCATATATTCGCGTTTTTTTTAAAAAAGACAATGGCAAGAGTTTAGTAACACATGAGCTGCAAGAGAAGAATTTATTAGAAATGCTTTACTCATATGAACACTGCTGGGTTGTGTAGAATGACAGAAAGAAAAGGTGACTCCAAGAACTGCATGGTGAGAATCAAAAAAATGACAAGTGCCACTTTGAAATGGTACTGAGAGCAAAAAAGAAGATCAGGAACAGAAAGGCTCACTGCGGCATATTTACATTCCCTGCTGTTTTTGTCAGGATAGACTAAGGCTTGGAATTGAATTAGGCATGCGGACAATATGGCCTGACGTGGAAATATCAGAGAAATGTGTGTGTATGTAGATGAATGCATAAAAGTGTTAAAACAGTAAAACAGGTTAATATTAGTTGGAAGGTAAATGTTGATGGAGATGATAGGCAAAGGCTGATTCAAATAACTAAAGGCAAAAATGAAGATATACATCTTTAATTATGTAAATGCTGCCGGTTTCAATTGTTGTTTTGCTCTACAAAATGTGTTTGTTTATTTTTTTGTTTGTTTTTTAGAGGAAGGAGCTGGGTGTGTTGGTGTACAACTGCAGCTGTCTGGCTCTGGACCTCCACAAAGTGTTCAGTCTCTACTGGGGTCTCCAGTATAAAGACTTTATTCCCTCCTTCTGGTCCAAGCGCCTATTTGCTGTATCCAACAGAGACACGCCACTGAATCTCACAATCAATGGCACAAAAGCCTTGGCCTATGTTTCTGTAAGTAACATTTAAAGTATTAGTTTGCATTATAAATGAATTAATTCATTGGTTCATGTAGCAAACACACACTTTTTGGAGTCCAAAACCCCAACTTTTGGTAAATTACAATACATATTTGCTGAAATTAGACATAAATATAAGTGCGTGCAGTACACATTAGTGTAAAAGCTGCCTGCAGTGGTGGCGACAGCTTAGGAGAGGGAACGTTAATTTTTCATAGAGTCCTCTGCAGGATGCTGTGTCTTTCAGTGTCCTTATCTTCTTGGACAAGAGTGATGGTGATCCAGCAGAAAAAAAATGTTGATTCGGCTAAGCTGTCCATTTCAGTAATATTAAAATGAACACAAAAAGCACACTCAAGCACACACTCTGAGTTAATGATTCATAGGGTACAGTGCCTGTCAGCAAGGAAGTTAAAACTGAAACTTTAATCCTCACTTATTCACACAACGAGAAACCCTGATGCTCATTTACAATGATAATAACGAGGAAAGCTCAGTCAGTTATTATGATTATAACAGCTTTAATGATCACAGTGGCAACTCTGTAGTTTACGAAGATTCCTGTGGTAATAATTATCTGTTTACACAATGCTCTTGTGATCACTGTTGTGTGTATCTTTAAAGAGGAGTACGCAACACCAACATTCCCTAATTCTCTGTTGACAGAGCTCACCGGATGTTTTCATTCCCAAACATCGCAGCAGTGATCTGGAAGCTATTGCCAGGGTCATCCAAGAAGCCAACCATTTCATATATATCTCCATTACTGATTACCTGCCCCTCATCGGCAGAAACACCAGCAGGTTAGAGCAAATATGCTGCCGCACAGTGACTTGGCAGGCATTTATCACCAGTGGCTTGAGTGCAGTGTTTAAACTGCGTATGTGCCGGACCAGCTGCATGCCTAATTCTGCGTGTATTTGTATCCGTGCCAAGGTACTGGTCGCGTATCGACAGCCTTATAAGAGAGGCTCTGATCCTGAGGAATGTACGAGTCCGTCTGCTGATAAGTTGCTCGGAAAAGACTCATCCGCTAACTTTCAACTTCATCTGGTCCCTGAGGAGTCTGTGCATGGAGCAGGCCAACTGCTCACTAGAAGCTGTAAGTTCAGGGCCAATATGCACTATTTTCATCTCTACAGATACTCTTTATCAAAGCTCACTGCATAACTGTGCATGTGTGTGTACGTGTATGCAGAAATTCTTCAACCCCAGGGGCCAGAGGGATGTCAGTCTCGAAGGAATAAACCACAACAGGTTTATGGTTACAGACAGAGCCATTTATTTAGGTGAGCTCATCGACTAGACTTTATGACTGTGGCCTATATGTCTGCTCACTTTATGCCTATGACCTATTTTTAGTGGACCTAAAGGAATACTTCCTCTTTTGTTTTCTTTCTGACAGTGAGAATAAAAGATCAATATGATGAGGAAATTTGCCTAACACAGATGAAAAAAATATACAAGGGGAAATGACTGTACTGGCACTCTAAGGTCAAAAACACTATAATCAGATGTTCAGAGGTTAATTATATGTGTGCTTCATTTGTTTAAGCTTTATCACTAACCAGGAAAACAACCCTAAATACAAATTAAAATAATTTAGTGATAATGAAGCAACAAGCTAGGCCAGACACTGTGATTTGGGGAAAGCCTCGCTGAGGATCTGCTGCATCTCGTAACCCTGGCAAGTTCACCTGATACCTTTGCTAGAGGCAGGAGGGAGGGTGTTGCACAAAACTAGAGCAAATGTACGTATGGTGCAAGTATGAACAGTGTTTGAGGCATGTGGTCCAGTCTCTGAAATTCAGCTAAATCATCTCCAAAATCTGGATGTTGATCCATTTTTATGGAAAACAATAACCAGACAGTGAGCATCCGAGACAGGAAAGTCCGTGGCACCCATCGACTGAATATAAAAACCTAATGTAGCCACTGTATCATCAACAAAATTGATTTGTGTAGTCCTGTTTTGAACTCTCGACTTGAGTGTTTTGACCATCACCATACTGGTAACCAAACTTAGCGAAGATTATCCTGCTTTGCTGCCTGTTCTACTTACTACGGGAGCACACGTTACAAAATGAACAACCTTTTCTTTGAGATGCTCCCTTTAGTGGTCACCACTGCCGCCATCTCACCCTATCCCTACCATCCTCTTCTATCGCTCCAGCCCTCTGCATGTCCTCCTTCACCACATCCATGAACCTCCTGTGTGGTCTTCCTCTTTTCCTCCTGCCTGGCAGCTCCATCTTCAGCATCCTTTCTCTAGTATATTCACTATCACTCTTCTGCACTATACAAATCATCTCAACCTTGCCTCCCTAACTTCCCTCTGATAAGTATAAAAATAAGAATAACTTTTTTGATCCAAGAGGGAAATTCATGTCTGACATAGCTCATCTGCTATTTGTATAAGAACTGAAAAGCCTGACGGATGTTTTTTTGTTCCATAAAGATTTTATAATGTAGGTGCTCAGAGTTGTTCAGGATGGCTTCTAACATCTTTAGTGTGTATCCTTCCTCCACCTCCTTCAGCATGTCCAGTCTGGCTCCAATAACAGAGCCAGCTTTCCTCCAGCCTTCTTGCCTCCTTGTTCCTGATGCTGCCTCACCAGCAGGCTGCAGCACAGAACAGCACACTTGCCACCACAGACTGATAGAACATCTGCAGCATTGTACTAAAGATGCAGTTTTCTTAACAAAAAGAGGTGACTTTGCCCCTTTGCAAATTAGACTCTTCCCTATTCAGGGAAGTGTCTAATTTGTTGTCTAGGTGATGTACTCATTTCTAATCTTTTGCCTCCTGCCTTTTTATTTGTGCCACTCTCTTCAAACTATAGCAGTTCTCACTACTGCTATGTAAACCTTCCTTTACCTTACCCTCATGCTGCTCCTGTCACATATCACCCCACTCAAGGAGACTCTCCCTGCTGGAAAGTGAAGAGAATGCAGGTTGAATATACAGACCTAAAACCCACAAGTTATATCAATCATCACTGTTCGGTTGCAAATGAGTTCATCGTACAATTTCCACTTTGATTTACAATCTATAAACTCAGATATGCTTTTCAGTTCTTCAGTTCAGTTCCATCTACAAGTTACCCAAAACTGCGATGTCATTTGTGTTTCTCACTGTGGTCTATTTCCTGACAGGTAATCTTGACTGGGAGGGGGATGAGTTTACCTTTAATGCAGGAGCAGGCCTTGTGATCAGTAAGCTAGAAGATATCGACGACAGGAACTTCACCGTCGTGGAGCAGTTACAGGCTGCGTTTGAGCGGGACTGGTTTTCACACTACACCATCCCCCTGCAGGCTAATAAATTCCTGGTTTGCAACAAGCACCAGATCAAACCAATGGTGTTACTCAAAGCCAGCCAGCTACGCAATGGACCACTGCCTATTCAGAAAGGGCAGCATAATAAAGGATCTATACTACCAAGAAATCATCACAAAGTTGTTGGACAGACACCGGACGAAACAAGGCACCGTAACGACAGACTGAGCAAACTTACTCGACAAGGCACTGCTAGTGGGTTAGTGCCAGTTATGGACAACTACCAAGAGAGGAGTCAAATGAAAATGAGTCGCTTTGACCAAAAACAGGTAGAAATAAAAGGTAACGCCGACAATCCAATGGAAGTACCCAGTCAGTCCGCTGAGAGCAGTGGTGGCAGAGAGATCGCCAATGGATTTGTGTGACCACAAAAATCATGTTTGAAGAACTTCTTTCCTCCAGTGGCATTGGACTTCCAACACTGGGTCTTTGTAGCAGTTTATTATTGTGATTTTATAGAAAGACACTTTTCAAATTTAGGTATCTGGTTTGCAGGACTTGATAAAAGGAAGAACTCAGGAAGGAAAGTAAATGCTCCACAGCAGGCTGGCACTTTTGATTCTTTACAAATGAAACCAAATCATTTTGGTTTAGAATTCTGATTAATAGGCTAATAATATTTTACAACCTTACAACTTATATATTATTTTTTGTCCTTGTTTAGATCTCCCAGGAAAGGAAATAAATTGCACTGATTGCCTAAATATTGTATGTCACTTAAGCTAACATTCATAATTAATCACCCTTTAAAAGGAGGGATAACAGCTGCATGTGAAGAGGCAGGAGGCACGTTAGCATATGTAGCTACAGTCGCTACATCTGGCATTCAGAATTCACCACACACAGGTTACCACACACCTTAAGCTGTTGCAGATCTCTAACTGCCTCTGTGCTCTCAATGGTCTTGAATATGTTAGCCTAAAGTAAACAGGTTTATGCTTTTCCCATAGTATTCACTCACACCAGAACATTATTTAAATTGCAAAATTCTTAAAAACAACAATTAAGCAGAGACTGAAATAAAAGTTTAATCGGCTTCCTGGAAACAAACAGCTTCATGTGGCTGAGCCAAGTAATGTATTGATCTCTAATTGTAAGCATTAGTTGTTTTAGAAAAAAAAGCTGATGAAGTGGGCCTTTTAAGGGATTGCTCAAACCATGTCCACCATGTTTTATTTCCATTTCCAGAAGTATGAATATGGGTGCATTGTTCCACTGCATGACTGAATTAGATGATGCATTTGATGGCTTAGCATCCTCCATCAGCCACTACTTTCAATAAAGCAAGCTGTGGTTTTTTATGGTGGAAGGAGGGGGAGCTAATGATCCAGAAGGGTCTTAAAAGATCATTATCGATAACCATAAACAAATCCTGGGATTAGAGGTGGATTGCATGGATATCTGTAGTATCCTTTCAAACCCAGCATTGTGACTTATTGAACACATACTGAAGTAGCGTTAAGACGAAAGGGGCCAGAGGGTCTCTGCTGTCAACCAAATCAATACAATGAATTTTTAACAGAGCTTGACAGAGGCAGTTGCTGTATTTTAACCTCAAGGACATGTTGGCCTGTAATGTCATGCCTGTGACAGAATATATATTCCCTTTATCTTGTGGAGATAGAGCTACAAATCTAGCATCTTTAGTTTATACTTGACTGAAAGCTTGAAGCAACATTTATTTGCATTTCGAATGATTGCATGTTTACACACTCTTTGCTACAAGTGTAACCTTTAGAAATGATTCTTGTGGGATTTATAATAATACAGAAGGTTTTTTTTTTCAACTTTCAAAGCCATTAACTGAGTAAAGTCAAAAACACCACCAGAGAGAAAATCGTAGGGATGTCTGTGTCTAAAATGTATATATGTGTTGCTATGGAGTGTTTAACATGACAGCGCCACATGCGTCATCAGTGTTACGTCTGATTTCAGGAGAGAATTAATTGACAAGTCTTCTGATAATGTATTAATTACATAAACAGTAATTTTCTATCATTAATATATGAGGTGACGTTTCTTGATCCAACTAATAAAGATATTAGCAATTTAATCAGCAATGAAAACAAAACATTAGTTCCATCCCTAAAACAATATCTCGGGTTTGGTAATTTTTCAGGCTGTGTACCATTTGAAAAACGAATCTCTGTCGAGGTTCTCAGTCATCCACGCCGTGGTAGTCCTAAGCATGTTACGTGAAGGCAGCTGGATCTTTTTAAATTGGCACATGGATCAAAAGGAAGTCCAGTTTTCTTCATTTCAGGGGCTTGGGATTTCAAATGTTTGTTGGCCAATATCGAGTCAGTTGAAACTTGGGTAGCTGTTGCCATCTAGTGGATGTCACGAGGCAAGTTACTTGCTTTCACTTAAAAGTTGCTATTAAATGTTAAATGAAAAATTCAGCCTTGATCAAGCAACATGTTGGTTCACAGCTGCTGATTTTATGCACGTGTAACATGCATAACAGGCAGTTCCATGAGCATGTGTGTGTTTTATCAGATAACACTTAACTGACTCTATCCTGAGAGCGATTCTTTCACACCAGAATGTATAAACTATAAACAATAATAATACCATTTAAAAAATTATTTCATTCTGAAAAGCAAAAAACTTTTTTTTACTACTTATGTGTACCCTAAGAACCTATACCTTTCTGTGCAAGACACAGCCACGTATCTATCTATAATAATTACTTCATAAAAGTATCCTTAAATGACAAACACAGTCGTTTTTTATTTGTAGCATAACTTCTCCATACCAAGTGAGTAGACTTTGAGATTATGACAATAATAATATCTATGTGTAAAGCACTGTCACCACACTGTAATGCTTATCTGCCAGCTGACCTGGAGTCAGATTCACTACTATACGCTGCTATAATCTATGATTGTCATATGGGGAGGGCGGTAACGCTGGTACTGCATTCTGCCCAGGTTTTTATGGTTTTTGTGTTTTGTAACTATTCTGTTTTGGAAAACAAATCTTTTTCCAGTTACAGTGGGGATTATTTCAGCTCTGTACACAGTACAGAGTACACAGATGCCAAGATTTAAGTGGTTTAAAATCTGCTACATGCAACTTATAGAGTCAGAGCAAAATTTTAAAAAAACAAAAAAACAAACTGGAATGTTTCTGAATTGTGTGTTGTCTGCCTGTCCATTGCTCCAGCGAAATGTTCATTTTTTAGTGAAAACTCTGTAACAGATCATATTTTTCTTGTACACAGAAGGGCAGAACTGCTTATTTTAGCAAAACAAAGCACTATTACCGAGAGATACATTTCAAATACTGCCTGTAAAGCTTTTTAAATGTTGCCTACCTTTAGTATGTTTTTTCGGCATGACTGCTGCTTGCATGCCTTGCCTTTATGAGCTGTGCACAGTAGCTATGAGCCTTTCTTGAGATGATGCTAATAATGAAATCTTGTACCTTTAAAGATACAGAAGGAATGTATATTTATTGAATATCCTTGTCAATGCGCACTACTAAATTATGTGATCACTCGATTTTTACTATTAATAAAAAATAAGCATCTTAGCTTATGTTTCTCTGTGCGTTTGTGTGTGTATGTGTGTCTGTTTAGTGATCTGGCTTTCGTTAAGTAAAGTGGTTTACCTCAGAAGTTAATCCTTAGTACATCGCTGCACATTCAGGTTACACAGACAAGGCCCTGTGTAACCAGAATGGACAATCAAAGAAGCCTTACCACAGGATGGCGAATAACAATAATCATCATAATCATATTTAATAATTGCAATCATATTTACCATAATACCATAATAATTAGATTTGCCACAGGATGAAGCTAATGTGAGATTAAAATTAGTACCACGGCCAACTTAAAACATAATCTACGTACAGTAATGTGCAAAAGTCTTGAGTCAACTCTCATTTCTTTATATTTTGCTTCCAAGGAGCCAGACATTCGTCTAATTGTTAAAGTGGTCTTGAGTCATAGTTCTTCTTTTTGCACTGGCTTTTTTTTCTCACTCGTTTCAAATTCTTGTACCCGATTATTTTCAAAGGAACATTTTTGTCATTGTTGTTGTTGTTTCTTAAGCCACTTAAACCTCTGTTGTAGACAGACAACATACAAAGAACCAATTTAAGTTGTTTTGTTACCACTAGCCTGTTGCAAAGGTTCATCATTTGTTCCCATTTCTTTAAATCTATGAAAATTCCCAAAGATAACATAGTTTGATCAACACAAAAGAGTATTTTTTGGATGATCAATGTATTTCCCAAACTGCTAGTGGCTGAAAACATGACATAAGTTGGCAAAATGTGCAAGAGAACAGGAGGACAAATTAATTCCATCATCAGACCTTCAAAAAAAGAGAATAGTAAAGGCTGATTCCCAGCATAATATAAAGAAATGAGGGGTTACTCGAGATTTCTGCATAGTAATATTTTTAAATATTTAACACTCATACTATTTATTTCATTTTAACTTATATTTCTACTATATGTAATTTCATTTTTATGTGAAGCATAAAAACAACAAATAAAGGGAGTAGAATCTGAAAACGTTTGGTTCACCATACATTGCTTTTTGAGATAGCACACGCTAAATGGTAACAAAAAGTACAAACAAAAGACTCAGTAATCTATATACAATGAGCGAACGATGCAGAATTAACTTTTGTTTTATCTTGTTTTTGTGATATTTCCAGCAACTGCAGGTTTGGGACTGTGGGGAGTTTTTAATGCTTACTTTAGCGGCTTCTCCGTCTCGGTGCCAGTGGAGGGCTCTACTTCGTCCAGGCAGAAGGAGCAGCTGACTGACGTAATGGTTACCTTAGCAACCAATTAGGCGTCACCATTCTCAAATTCATGACTGCGCATTTCTCACCTTGTCCAGAACGGAAAAAGCAGCCTCCGAGACTCATGCGGACTAGTTAATGAGGGACGATAAACCAGATGTGTTTTCCCATCTGTGTGAGCTGTGCTGCACGCGCGGACCTGAAGAACAACACTGTGTCAGGGCTGCCGCTGCTGCCTTTGTTGTTGTTGCTGCTGCTTACGCCCGCCAGCTACGACCAACATGGCTGAGGACGACAGTGAATGGGTTTTAGAAAGCATCGTTGGCTACCTTGGAAGTCCCGAATGGGTCGTTCCTGTAACGGACTTTTTGGAAAACAAATGCACAGGTAAAAACAGGTTATGAGGTGATTTTAGTCTGAGACTAAGCCTCTCTGGAGCTGTGCACCGTTAGCGCTGCGGCTAAGCTAACGCTAACGTGTAACAGCGATGCTGTCTGATAGTCTATCCACTCAAGTTTAGTACTAGACTTTCTCCTCCTGTACATTTACATATGATACGAGCGGAAACAGCGACAGCAAATCTTACGACACCAAATACAACAAACATCTGCATATAAGCGGACCTATAAACAGGTTTTACATGTTTAACTTTTCTGCGTGCTAAAGTCAGTGCATCTAGCTAAGTCTATAAAATATTTCCGTGGACACAATTCATTTCTGTCAACTGTGTGTTTTCAATATTTCAGTTTTTGACGACGAAGATGAGAATAAGTTGGCATACACAGAAATCCACGAGCAGTATAAGAAATTGGTGAGTTCAATTGTGATTACTACAATCTGGCTAATGTCGTGCATTGCCTCATCAGCATCAGTCAGTAGTAGTTTCATATTGCTGACTCGTCAGAATGGACTGGTGTGAGCTGCTTTGCTTTCGTAGGTGGAGAAGCTGTTGGAGAATTACATGCAGGAGGTTGGCATCAACGAGCAGCAGTTTTTGGATGCGTGTACTTCTCCCTTTGCCAAGTCTAAAGCTCTGGAGGTACTCTAAGCTTCCTGCTTGCACACCACTGTCATCCTGCCAGCTAACCTGAATTGAGAATCAGGGATAGGATTTGCTTACATAAGCCCAGTGTTGCTGGCATCAAGCCCACTGCTTGATGCCAACAACACGTTTTTAAAAAATGAGTTTGGAGGGGTTTCCATTTAAGTTGAAACATTCACAGTCTTGCGTTATACAACATTCCAGCTGTCTAAGGCCGTCTTTGCTGTGTTTTTTGCTGCATAGTTCATCAGATGTTTTCAATAGCTGACAGGTCTTGACATGTCAGGTACTTACTACTTTTCAGATGCTGAGTTTGGTTGACATTGTCTTACTGAAATAAGCAAAGCCTGTATATATATTGTGCTTTTACAGATGCAAACTCATTCACCCCTACACCACCATGGATACTGGCGATTGAACTGTGCACTAAGTTAAATGATTCTTTCTCTTTTGGCTGAAGGCATAGCATCTATACATACATCTATACATCTATAAATTCCAAAACGAACTTCAAAACCCAGAGGGCAGTGGGGGTTTTTTTGTGTGTTTTTTTTATTGTCCCCTAGTTTACCTTAAACGAGCTTAGCATCCAGATAAGTGTTTCTGGATTTGTGTAGGTACATTTTGTCTTTGCATGATAATTTTAAGCTGCATTTATCAATGCAAGTTGTGATCTGACAGTGTTTGTTTTGGAATTATTCCTGATCCCATGCTGATATTCCCTCCTGAAATCCTGAAATCATGGTCATTTTCCAGATTTTCTGAATCTTTAGCCGTTTTAAATATCAAAATGATGAAAACTCTTTGCAAATGTATTTCTGAACATTTGCTCTAGCCCTTTTATACAGACTGCAGAATCTCTGCAGTCATTACTTCTAAAAGATTTGGTATCACTAATGCACTGTTTTTATACTCATTCTGTTACTTATCCTGTTGCCAAATAACCTAATTAGTTTGAGATGTTTGTCTTTTGTTTCTGCTTTTTTATCTGTTGCTGTAAACATAGTCAAACTGAGCTTTTTCCTCAGAAAACACATTTCTTAGTTCTGAATTGAGCCATCAGAATCAGAATCAGAATACTTTATTGATCCCTGGGGGAAATTATTTTTTGTTACAGTGCTCCATTTTAAACCAACATTAAGACAAGACAGACAATACGCTAACTAAGAATAGTACAATATATACATATATATACATACATACATACATAAGTCACTTATAAATAAATATTTGGAAAAGAAACATGTGTAGTTGTAGCAGCAAACAGTGTGTTAAGTGGATGCGTTGTACAGGGAGATGGCCACAGGCAGGAAAGATTTCCTGTGTCGTTCAGTGGTGCTTTTCGGTAATCTCAGTCTCTCACTGAACGAGCTCCTGTGACTGACCAGCATGTCATGGAGTGGGTGGGAGGTGTTATCCAACATTGTCTTTATCTTGGACAGCATCCGCCTCTCCGACACCACCTTGAGGGAGTCCAGCTCCATCCCCACAACATTGCTGGCCTTACGGATCAGTTTATTAAGTCTGTTGGCATCTGCGACCCTCAGCCTGCTCCCCCAGCATGCAACAGCATAGAGGATCGCACTGGCCACCACAGACTCATAGAAAATCCTCAGCATTTTCTGGCAGATGTTGAAGGACCTCAGTCGCCTCAAAAAATAGAGACGACTCTGGCCCTTCCTGTAAAGTGCTGTGGTGTTTTTAGCCCAGTCCAGTTTATTGTCAATGTGTACTCCAAGGTATTTATAGTCCTCCACAATGTCAACACTGACCCCCTGGATTGAAACAGGGGTCAAGTGTTTCCTGGTCTTCCTGAAGTCCACGATCAGTTCCTTGGTCTTTGCCACGTTGAGCTGCAGATGATTCTGCTCACACCACGTGACAAAGGAGTCGACCACAGCCCGGTACTCTGTCTCATCATCCCTGCTGATGCATCCAACCACCGCAGAGTCATCAGAAAACTTCTGAAGATGGCAGGTCTCTGTGCAGTGGCTGAAGTCTGTGGTGTAGAGGGTGAAGAGGAAGGGGGAGAGGACAGTCCCCTGTGGTGCCCCTGTGTTGCTAATCACCTTGTCAGACACACACTGTGGGAGACGTACATATTGTGGTCTTCCTGTCAGGTAATCAACAATCCAGGACACCAGAGAAGCATCCACCTGCATCGCTGCTAACTTATCACCCAGGAGGGTCGGCCTGATGGTGTTGAAAGCACTGGAAAAGTCAAAAAACATGACCCTCACAGTGCTCGCCGGCTGGTCCAGATGGGTGTAGACACGATTGAGCAGGTAGATGATGGCGTCCTCTGTTCCGAGACGAGGCTGATAAGCGAACTGAAGGGGATCCAGATGTGGTCTTACTATGGGTCGCAGCTGGTCCAGGATGAGCCTTTCCAGGGTCTTCATGATGTGGGAGGTCAGTGCCACGGGCCTGTAATCCTGGGGGCCACTGGGACGTGGCGTCTTTGGTACAGGGACGAGGCATGATGTCTTCCACATCACCGGGACCCTCTGCAGACTCAGACTCAGCATAAACAGTTTATGAAAGACTCCACACAGCTGGGGGGCACAGGTCTTGAGGACAAGGGGAGTCCTGAGTGAAGTCTCCGCATTTGCATCTCAACCTGGTATTGAGTGAAGGTGATGGGTGGGGGAGGGGTGTCAGGAATCTCACAGGAGGCAACATGTGAAGAGAGAGGCTGGCACAGTGGTGTGGCTCTGGATTCCAGGCTGACTGCAGGTGAGGTTGTGGGGGTGGGAGCAGACACTGTGGTGTCGAATCTATTGAAAAACAGATTCAACTCGTCGGCTCTATTCTCACCTCCCTCAGCTCCCCTGCTGTTGGTTGGCCTGAATCCAGTGATGGTCTTCATGCCCCTCCACACCTCTCTCATGCTGTTCTGCTGGAGTTTCCACTCTAGCTTCCTCCTGTAATTGTCCTTAGCCTCTCTGATCTTGTCCTTTAGTAACACCTGGACCTTCCTCACCTCCTCTTTGTTGCCCCCTCTGAAAGCCCTCTTCTTGTTGTTGAGGAGGGCTTTGATGTCCTTAGTCACCCACGGCTTGTTATTTGGGTAACAATGAACAGTCTGAGCTGGAACAATGGAGTCGGTGCAGAAAGTTATGTAGCCTGTGATACACTCAGTAAGCCCATTGATGTCCTCGGCGTGAGGCTCACAGAGTGTTTCCCAGTCGGTCACCTCGAAACAGCCCTGTAGTTCCGCTATTGCCTCCTCTGACCACCTCCTAACAGTCCTGGTGGTCACAGGTTCCCTCCTCACAATTGGCACATAGCGGGGGGTGAGGTGAATCAGGTTATGATCTGACCTACCAAGTGGGGGGAGGGAGGAGGAGCTGTATGCATCCTTGACGTTAGCATACAGTAAGTCTAAAGTTTTCTCTCCCCTGGTGGGACAGTCCACATATTGTTTGAATGTTGGTAGTGTATTGTCCAGTGATACATGGTTGAAGTCACCCGAGATCACAATAAAGGCACTCGGGTGCTGAGTCTGTAGCCGAGCTATGGCAGAGTGGATAGTGTCGCATGCAGCTGTGGGGTTAGCAGAGGGGGGAACATAAACAGCCACCAAGATGACGTGAGAGAATTCCTTGGGTAAATAATACGGCCTGAGTCCAACAGCACACAGTTCAGTGTCCGGGCAACAAATCCTTTCTTTGATTGTTATGTTGGCAGGGTTACACCACCGGTTGTTAACTAAAACAGCAAGCCCACCTCCTTTACGCTTACCGCTAGCGATGCTGTCCCTGTCCGCCCGAACAGTGTGGAAGCCTTCCACGGAAGCATTCTCATCGGGAATGACCTGGTGCAGCCATGATTCGGTGAAACACATCAGGCTACACTCTCGGTATTCCCTCTGACTCCGTACCAGTGCTGAGAGCTCGTCGATTTTAATTGCCAACGATCGCACATTTCCCATCACGATAGACGGCAGACACGGTTTAAACCTCCTCCTCGCTTCGAGCCTCCGCTGTCTCACCGTCACCTTTTTTCTTCTCTTCTGTCCTTGACCTCTGCATCCCCGATGTGTTTTCCTCCAAATTTCAGCTGGTACTTCTGCGGGCACTTCTGCGGGCCTGGCCAGCGAGCCGGCCGGCATCAGGGCGATCAGCTGATCTCTGGAGTAAACAGTCCGTGCGTGTAGGAGATGTGCCGCGGTCCCGTTCCATGATAAAAGTAACAGTTCCACGGCCACCAGAAGAACAAAAACTCTCTCAATCCACATGATTGAGTAAGAGATAGATAGATAGAAAATTAAGGAAGGGTTAAACGGTTGTTTCCATTTTATCACATTAGTTTAGATTAATGTAAGTCCTCTGTAAATACTACAACCTTAGCACCATGAAGTGTTATACTGTGTCTGAATGTTTATTACACAAAGCAGACTTATCAAAAGAAATCATCTTCAAGCTGCACTTCATTAGGAGTCACTGTGTTTTCAGTCTTCCTCTGTGTTTAGTTATTGAGTCAAATACTTCACAATATAGTTGTTTTTTTTTTTTGTGTTTATGAGAGACTGAAACTGTTTTGGTGAAACTGATGAGTTGCCAGAACTAAAGCAAAAATGTCCAAAACTGGCAGTGATCAGTTGGACGACATTGGAATTGTGAAGAAAAAAAAAAGTCTAATTGAAAAGATTTTGATGCAGAATATAATTTGAATTTTACAGTTGTGTCTCTTCTATAAGCACACACTCAGTCTTCATTATCATGTGATATGAACACAAACTTTTTACATAGTTTTTATTGGACTGAAGGCTCAGTAAGGTTTGTCCATGATCAACAGGACACGCTACTCTTCCATGGCAGTATTTAATAAACTAAACTTGCACAAAGTGATCACCTGATGAGCCTTCACCCAAATTATGTTTAAGGTCAGGGTGATATTGGTTGTTTTATGGAAAATTTTCATTTTCACAAGAATTGCTTCTCCTCCTGCATTGTTCAGAGTTTAAATTCGTCTTGGATATGACATTGACATTGCCTCATTGTCTTCTCAATACATAATAATTCTCAGTAGTTTGTTCAATAAAGCCAGTCAATGAAAACAACAACTATTTCACACATTACTACAACCTGTGAACGGACTACGTCACTGATGTTGGTTTTTTTGTTCTTCAGGCAGTATTCCAGCCAGTTCTGGCTACAGATGACTTCCAGATCTTTCGCTCATTGATGGTTCACAAGAATATGGAGCTGCAGCTCCAAGCCCTCAGGGTCATTAAAGAAAGGAACGGTAGGCTGGATTAACATGTAAAGCAAATCCAAACACACACTTGCAGAGCCAAACGCTCAGCTGTAGGTTAAATGTCTTCGTGTGTGTAGGGGCCCTCCCAGAGTGTCTGACTGATGGTGTGGACGTCATGACAGAGTTGCAACAGCAAGAGATGAAAATCCTGCAGGAGGTTCTTAAGTAAGTCGCTCTGTCATTCTTGTGGTATCTGACTCCTTCAGTGTTTGACATAACATTTACTGGTGTCCCAAAAATAAACTTTTAGTTGTTGTGTAAAGCTATTCGAATGGCCGATTTGAAGATTTAGGATTGTTGATATTTCAATATGTGACTGTAAGAAAACCTTTAGTGAGTGTCTGGTTCAGTTAGTTTGTTTCACAGGTGAATCAATCAGTGAACGCCAAAACGAGCCAGTACCTGCTCAACTATCTTTCCCCACATAGTTTTTTACTGACTGTGGACCATCACTAGTTCTGTTGAACCTGACATCTCATTCACCCTTTCTTAGAAACATCCTCACAGTTCACTGTGCCACCTTAAGAGCACTCTAATGTTTTTTTTAAATGCTGTGGCTCTTCGTGTTTTTATGGCACATCTGTTGAAAGGATATTTTAGAAGTCCTATGAGCCAGATTTTGAACAGTCTCTGACGGGAATTTCATGGAAACAGTTTTTGATCATTTCTACAACAGAATAAAAAAGTGCTGCTCTATTTATTTGTATTCCAAGTTAACATTAATTAGGAATGTATTTGCTTAACAACTCTGACGGGAAGTTAAATCCCCATTTTTTTCTCAATTATTCCTAACTGAATAGATTCTTTTTCTTTGAATTTAGGCTGAAATTTCACATTTACATTAGTCAGTAGGTGTTTACTAATTTTACTTTTCAGGTAATTCAGTTAATTTTATAGTACATATGAGGCTTTTGTTCCTCACTATACCATTAAGAAATTTCCACATTTTCTTTATGCATCCATTGCACTTCCTGAAGGCTTCCCGAAGCTCCTATCACTCTTCTCTAATGGGATTTTGCTATTGAGTGCCTGGCCAAGTAGAACACACCGAGTCTAATGGGACCACAGTTAAGCTCCTTAGGATCCAGCTAATTTAGGTTGGAGGGATTGACACTAAACAAGCAGCTGAGAAAAATGATGGTTTCATCCCTTTTGTCATACCAGGGAACCTTATCAGCGGTCCACTATGCTGCCCCTACTCCTCTCCAGGTTATCAATAGTTTCTTCTATATAAGTGGCATCATAAAGGAATTGTTTTACGTAATCTCTGATTGGAACTGCATCACTGAAGCTGACGCTTATTTTGATGACGGGTCTTAAACTAGTATTAATTCTGCAAGTTTATGTTTAATTGTTTTATCCTCAACAGTTCAAATGTATCTATGTTCTGTCAATATCAACCTATAAAAATCCTCACAGGATTTATGACTAGGCACAGTTCCAGTCACAGTATCTCTGTGTTTCCATACACCTACTTGTAAATGCTTTGCAGCAGTCTCCACTGAGACAATTTAGGCTATTAAATAAATCAAATTAAAGGATCTGGCTGTGATTCCCGGGTGATGCCTGGGAGCTGGTTGGGGCAAAACGGGGTTACCACATGGAAATCCCTGACGCGGCTGTCTTTTTCTAGTTTCTACTGGTGCTGTCAGCCAAGGGCTAACTGGACAATAGAACAGGCTTACCTCTAAATTGTCAATGCTCTTATCACACCAAAACTACTGAACATACTGTGAACCCCTTCGAGAGGGCTCTTGACCAAAGGCTTTGCAACAGGGCTGAAATAGTGAAGTTTAAACAGTTAGTTGGTCCTAGGCTTATGTTGAACTCTTTCTTTCTTTTTTTCTCTCCTGCTTATTCCTGTGTAGAAAGTCAAAAGAGGAGTATGATGAGGAAATGTCCAGGAGGCTGCTATTAGAGAAAGAGGTTGGTTCCACCTCCAGTGGCTGCTCTAGTAAGCTAATGGCAGAGTGTGATGAAGCCAAGAATACCTCCTCCGCCCTCAGCCAACACATCAGCCCTGCCAAGGTGAGGCATCATGAGCACTATGAGTTAAATAAGACCTGTGAACCAGCCAAATAGTGCATCTTAGTGAGGCTTCTTGTGCATGCCAGTGTTACCTTTTGTTGGACTTTATCTCACATAATCTCACTAACTACTTTTCCATTGAGTGCCTGAGCTCAATTCTTATTGTGAAGTCCCCTTTAACCTTGAAATCACTTTTTTATTAATGTGCTATTTAAATTTCACCAAGGTGAAAGCATGGGTTAATGATCAGCACACCACACTGGTAACTGGAAAAACACAGTATAAAGTTGAACCATCCATGCAGTAAGATTTTAATCAGGGATGCATTAATAAGTACACTGCAGTTTACTAACTAGAAATACAGTAATGCCAGTCCAGCTGTGTCTGTGATAGCTAACAGAGAGAAAATGCTGGTAAAACTAAAATGCATAGTAGACCTCTGCTCTTAACAGATATAAATACCAGCCTAATTATTGGATCATTAAGCAGCTTTGAAGTGTTTGTGCTTTGTGGATTTTGCACATTATTTGGAGACAGTTTAAATGTTCATTCATTCTTTCCATCACCCATATCCCCACCTGTAGGTCAACAGTAACCCAGTTAGAAAAGAAGGGAGCAAGACAGCTGCTACAGGAGGTGGTGCTGAGAGGAGTAGCTCCTCTAAACCCACAACAGGTAAGTTAGAAGAGAAGACAAATACTTTGTGACCAACTGAACTCTTTCTTTCTTCTTGTTATATAAAATTACCCCACTATACCACATTATTCTTGATCTCCTGAGCTACAGACAACCCACATAGTCAGATGAGAAACATTTTTATTACTGGAAATCATGTAAACGAGCAGCATCAGTAGTATTACTAATGTTGCAGATAACATGTGAAGCTTTTTAATCTTTTGTTTTATTTTAAACACACAACCAACACGAGAGTGGCAGCTCATCAAAGTCATTTGTGTATGTGCCCACAGATCGTGGTAGTGATGCTGTGGGATCCCGAGTTCTGCCAGCTGTGAGAGCTCCTGTGAAGTCTGGTGAGCCCTCCATCAGCAGCAGTCCTCATGCCGGGGAGCAGAGCAACAGCAGCCAGACTACAAGCGAGGCGTGGCTGGAGGAAGCACACAGGGAGGCTGGCTTCTCTAAGCCATATACTGTGAGTCTGTGAGACTGCTGACGTACCCCATAGATTACAGGAAATCTGCGCATAACATAAAAAGCGATTTGCCTCATCCTCACTCTGAAGGAAAGATCAGTGCCAAAGCACAATTGCACTCTAAACAGAAGGGTTTAATATTTCCTTTTAGGTAGACAACAATTATTTAGTTTTAAACAACTGAATTACCTATTACTGAAAGAAAACAAAATAAAATACAGATATTTTTTTTACTTCCCTACCTAACATAAATATGTACAATAGATACAGATAATCACAATACAATACAAATTATGACCTGCATTAATTTAAGGGAGGAACACCAATGCATAGACTGTATATAAAAGACAGACAGGTGTTGTCGGTGATTTCACCAATGCTTTGTAAGGTCTTGTTGTGAATGTGACCACCAATCTTCAGATTAGTAGGTGACCTGCGTTATCTCCTGAGCTACAGCCAACCCACATAGTCAGATGAGATACATTTTTAATGCTGGAAGTCATGTAAACGAGCAGCATCAGTAGTATTACTAATGTTGCAGATTACATGTTTTGATTTTTGGTGTTTTTAAAAAGGACTCAACAAACATGCAGTGGGTGTAACTAAGAGTTTGAAAGAAATGTAGAGACTTGACAATAACAAGTTTACATGCCCTTATGCCTCATGTGTGAGAGATTGCCAGTTTGAAACTAGGAGGAGACTAAAGCTCCGCATGCTAGAATGACTAGTAACAGTCCCAAGCCTGGATAAATGTGAGGATTGTGTCAGGAGGTGTAAAAGTCTGTGCCAAATCAAATGTGCAGATGTACTGTGGAAGCAGTTTGGGAGATAGGAGAGCAGCTGTAATTGCTGTTGAAATATAATAATTGAGCTTCACCTGCGTTTCTCTGCAGGAGTTATCAGTATCACAGCAGGAGCAGCTCCAGCAGAGGGCGGCATATCTGCGTCAGCAGAGGGACAAGCTGCAGGCGCTCCGAAAAGAGCAGCAGAAAACCAAGCAATCGTCCTTGCCGGAGGAGGCACCCAGCAGTCCCACACCAGCACCCAGCACTACCCCGGTAAATGCAGGTCCTCGCCTCCTTCTCCATACCTCACTTCATAAAGTTGCTCATCCAACTGCTGCAGGCAGTTTGGCACAAATTCTATCTGTTGAAACAGGGATTTGCAGTAGTTGTGTTGAAGTGAATACATTGTTTTTGATTAGACACACATTCATGCATTAATACTCATAGTGGCTTATTAAAGTTCTTCAAAGTTATCTTTAGAGATTAGAAATTTAAGTTTGACGCTGGTTATGAATTATGCCTCACCCAGGACCAGTTATCCAAATTTCGCCTGATTTTCTTAAACCTACATTTAATTTTTTTGTCTTCTTGTTTTTTCCCCTTCCAACTTGTTTTATTTGCTTCTTTTTCTTGTTCTTCATTTCCACCCACTTCCACTTGTGTCTGCTCTGGACTGGCCTGTTAGGAGGCAGTGGGTCAGTCCCAGAGAAATGGGGCCTGTTCCCCTCCTCATCCTCCTTCTTCTCCTCCTCCTCCACCTACTCCTCACTGTGCTTCTCCAGCACAGCGCTCCTCCAGTCAGAAGGTGATCCATCAGCTGCCTCTGATGTTAACAACTGTACTTGTTCATGTCTTGTGTTCATCTGCTTTTGCTTTGTAGTAATCATTCCCTTCATTATCACCAACTAAAGGTCTGCATCTTTTTCCCCCCTAAATTAATAATTTTATTGCCACAAACTGAAGAGAATCGGATCTTGATTTGTGTTGACTGAAATCATCGATCTTGACTCAGTTCCTATTCCTTATTAGATGCGATTCTCTGTCAGCACCTTGTTTACCTCAAAGTTACAGGATTACTATGCCAATGTTTCCAGTACTAGCTGCCTGTGTTTAGTTTTCTTGCTTGTGTACTGTATGTAGACACATGTGCTTGGTTGTATTTTAGTCGCCTTTCTCGCTGCTTTTTCCACTTTCCCTATTTTGCTGGTGAGTATTGACTGCTTCCTGGTCTGGTCTCTTCTCACAGGAGATATCTGCTGAGGAAAGAAAGAGGCTGGAGAAGAGAAAGCACCTTGCCGACAAGCTGAAAGAGGAAGTGATCAAGAAATGACTTCCCCTCAAAATGCAATATTCTCCCTTATATCTTATCTATTTACTCTGGCAATCAAACACATGGCTTCCTTTACACTGCTGCATATTTCGTAATGCAAATCTTTTCTCTTTTCTTTCTAAAGACAAAAATTATGGGCTCTTCCATCTTCTGAGTTCTTTTCTGTGTAGCAAAAAGAGCATCTTTGTTTTTAAATGACACTCATTACTCTTAAAAGACCACTGGAGTATTTAAAGGTCTGATAGCTACTTTCTGTATTGGACTAATTTCAGAAAATGTTAATTGAGCTAAAGCACAAGGGGCTGTGTGCTTCTGTATATCAAGCGATATCCTGCCAGCGGTACCGAAACCTCTGCTTTTCATTTGTAGACAGACTTTAATTATACTGTGGGGATCGTGGGTTCAGGAGAAGAGTAGGTTGCCCCGAATTGCAGGTTTGGTGGTGCGGCCACAACCCCACCACATGCCAAAGTGTGTTTAGTGAGCAGAACGATGAACCCCAGTTTCTTCTTGACGGCAAGGCAGCACCTTACTTGGCAGCTCCACCTGCACTGGTGTGTGAATGCATGACTGAGTATAGCTTCAAAGCACTACTACTTAAAATGTGCTGTATAACTGCTACATTTGTAGACCATTGGTTGAAAAAGTGGAATAAAAATGTTTTTTCAGTCTGTACACTACTTTTTAGAAATGTCTAGCCGTTGGACAACAAATCAATCCAAACAGGTATTAATTATTTTTGTCATAATTTGACATTTTTAAGCAAAATTGTGAAGATTTGAATATTTCTTTTGTCACATACCAAGGTAAAGAGGATATTTAGACATTTTGTACTTTTCAAATAAAAGGGTGTATAGTTGTATTTTTTTTCCTCGGTTTTCTAAAATTGAAGGACAATTAAGAAAATAAGCAGAAGATATGCAACACTATGCTCGTCAGTAATGGTACAAAATCTTGCTTCACAGTTTCTGAAACCCATTTTGCTACTTTGAAACTAGTCAATATGTTTGGAGTGCTGGATTTGGATTCAGACACTGGCTGATTTCCTTCTAGCAACAGTTAACAGTAACTGGCCATGACGTGATGAATCAGTGAGTACAGATTTGGGAGGACTCTACGCTGAGGTAAAGGCAGTATTAGTTGGATCCAGTGCACAGATTGTTTTCCACTGTTAGCACT
Source organism: Maylandia zebra (assembly GCF_041146795.1). NCBI lineage: Eukaryota > Metazoa > Chordata > Actinopteri > Cichliformes > Cichlidae > Maylandia > Maylandia zebra. The sequence continues at coordinate 10,857,580 of NC_135179.1, read as the reverse complement.
CCCACAAGGAAGCTGGTACGTCGTTGGCAGTTAAGAGAGCTGTGCAAGTTGTCAAGATGACCAATCACATGTTCATACAGGGGCCAAGAGAACAGTGCTCTGCTTTCTACGAGTGCTGTATTTATCTGCAAACCAATCAAGAGTCTTCACTTCAATCAACCATAATGCACCAGTTTATTTGTAATGTTGTTATTGTGTATGCTGTTTAATAAAAAATATATTTTTTAGAAACAACCTGCAGTCTAGACTTGAATGTATATATATAAAAACCTACCCACTTCAGTAGTTAGACCTTTTAAGTACTAGGTTGGACCCCCCTTTTGTTTTCATAACTGCCCTAATTATTGCGGCAAAGTTTGTCCAATTTTTTAAACCTGTGCAAACAGTAGCCTGTTTTCTGTTCTCAGCTGATATATGATCTTCTACTGCTGCAGCAAGATTCAGTGTGTTACACATTTTTCCTGTTACCAGTGTAACAAAGCAGCCTGGCTACTCTGACATTGACAAGGCATTTTCATCCAGAGAACTGCTGCTCACTTCTCTTTTTCAGACCATTCTCCATGAGGGCCAATAGCACAGGCTTTTTGTTCTCCTGCTCTTATCTCTGTAACTTTCCATGCAATTCAGCCAACTGATATACAGTGCATAGTAAAAGAAAGCACATATAACTTTTCAGATGTTAAACCCCATTTTCTTAATATTTTCTGGCCTCTTATTAAGCAATCAAAATGCCTAACATAAAATCTAGGACACTTGCAGCTCCAATTGCCAATTGGTACAAAGTTGGTAAACAAAGCTAGATTCACAAGTTCAATGTCAGGGTCACATTTAATTTCAAAACTTATCAAATAAATTCATACAAATGTTAAGAATGGATGGTGGTAGTAAATGCACTTGGTACAAATTCATCAAGGGAGAGCAGAAACAGTCATTGTTGGATGGAACCAACATAGAGGAGGAAAGACAATTCACTGCAGGTGCTGCTCCTGAAAAGCACATTGGCAATAATTCTCTCATTTCCTACCTCCTGCTTTTGTTGTTGTACATGAACAACTGATCTAGCAATTTTTTTTACCCAGTTTAGATTCCCTTCATCTTCCTATGTGCTTGTGTTGGGACCATGAGAGAAGAAGCAATGAAAGAAATGTTCCAACCCGACAGAATTATCCCGCTTCATCACACCGGTGTGTTGTCAGAAATAATACGCACAAGAACCACTGTTTGATTCAAAAACTTCACTGCATTGACTGCGGGGTAAATCATATTTATCATACCTAATAAAAACAGATCATCCATTCAGTCAATGAAAACTTTTTTTTAAAAAAGGACTTAAACTAACTTTTGATCTGTAGGGTTTATTTTTCTTCTTTTTTGTGTTTTTTTTTTTTTAAACAGAAAATGAAAAAAACAAAACAAAAAAAACTTGAAATAGGCTTTAAATTTTGGGAGTAAGAAGATCTCAACCAGAGCAGAACGACATTTTGAACCCTCAAAATGAAAACAAAAGCCCCCTTTAGCACCTCAATCTCATTAGAAGAAGTCTCCACAGTATATGTAATATCTGATTATTCACCATCTAGTAGTGTTACTCTGGCCAGAACATAGTATAAAAGATGGACACAGCTTCCAGGACTGAAAAGTGAAACCAGTGTGGATGGGGCCAACTCTGGTTGCAAAAAAAAAATTGAAGTTTATGGGAAACCGGCCCTCAACTTGCTTGCCCTATGACCTCAGTACACTTTGTTTATGGCTTCATGGTTTCAATCACTAGTTTCAGGTAATACTGAATAAAACATGAAGCTCACTTTTGTAAATTGCAGTCATTATTAGAATCCGAAAAGAGGATTAGTCAGGGTAGGATCCAGTGTGTGATATCCTTGTTCACAGGAAGATCATCTCCCCCCTTCTCACATCTGGTTTTAAAACTACAAGAGGCTAAGCTCAAGGCTTCATAACAGGACTTCACAAACCAGTGGGTGACGCCACTGGCTACATCCATCTTTTATACCAGCTGTGCCACAACAAGGTGGGCAGCTTTTTGTTTCTGATGCAAGTTAAACTCTGAACCTGAGATCTGTCTGGGAGAAGGATGAACGACTCAGGTTTGCCACCCTTTTAAAACACAAACTGGGCTGATGATGTGCACACTGTAACGAGGACGCCAAGTTTGACTTAAGTACAAAATTCCAGACATCCTCGAAATGTTGACTGAAAAAAAGAAACTTTACTGCAAGTTTTTTTGTTATTTTTAAACCAGCATTTAGGACTTCTCTGTATTTGTACACTGAATCAAATGAACTGTACTAAAGGGTGAACAGTGACCCCACCTTTTTGTGCGACAACAAAAAGAACACAGGCAGGTAGGGGTCTTGCTCCCCTTTCAAAAATCACGTCAGGGGCAAAAGATTAAAAAGAGGAACAAAAAGATCTGTACAGTACTTTTTAACAAAGTCATGAAATACAGGACTTCCTGGCTAACACAGTCTTGTATGTGCGTGTATCATCGTGTGTGTGTGTGTTTGTGTGTGTGCCTCGACCAAACTGACAACATGGCTTTTGAAGGTTTGAGTCCTGCTCCTCTCGCTCTTAGTCTTCATCCCAGTCTCACTGGTCAGCTCCCTTGTCTTAAGAATTTGGGGATTTTTCTATGATGTCCCTCTATCCATGACTAAAGTAAGTAGTTCTCTGGGAGGGCGGCACACACAGCTTCAGCCAGTCAAGCTTTCTATTACTATGACGGCTAGTCCTGCTAGCCTGACTGACCTGCTGTCAAGTTCATACACTGGCTGGTTGTGATCTGACTTCCTCTCTCTCTGGAGCTCATCGATTTGGATTTGAGAAGTATGGAAGGGCTTTTTATTTTTATTTATTTTTTTTAAATAAGAGGTGACAGGCGCAGTGGGGCTCTTGTTGGACTGCAGCTTCCTTAGCCCTGTAGAGCTGGGAACTGCTGTGCCACCAATTCAAACTTCAATGTCTTGTTGGTGTTTAGGGTTGTGGGTGAGGAGGAATAAGTGAGAGCAGGAAAGGAGAGCAGGAAGGAGTGAAAGAGGGGAGAGATGAATTCTCAAAGGGTCAATGAGGTTCTCAGGTGGAAGAAAAGAGATTTGGGAATCTCCCTGAAGAGGTTGTTGAAAAGGAAGAGGTAAACAGGCTGAGACACAGATTGATCCTTCTTTCTTTAAAAAAACAAAAACAAAACAAAACAAAAGCAACTCTTCATCTCCTTTTGCCGAGGGAGAAGCTGGAGCAGCAATCAGAAGGGACTGAGAGAGGTGGGAGCTCATCTTTGTCCATTTCTTCAGTGAGACAGGTGGCACAGGCAGGCAGCCAATGAGACAACCAGAGGAGGGGATTTCAAAGGGACTCAATGTCCGTCCACCATGACCAAAGAGGACAATTCGCCTTAGGAGCTCAAACGAGGCCGCTTCCTTGGAGACTGGTCTTCTTCCTCATCATCTTCCTCTTCATCTTCATCGTCAGGGTAGTCCACCAAACCAACCAGAGCAGTCTAAGACAACAACAAGAGTGACTGTTTCATTTCAACATGTACTTTTGCAGGAGCGCAGGACAGCTATTAGTGCTGAAACATAGTGTTCTAAATTTCACTCACATTTTACTTATTCTGACCAGTGAAGTCAAACAACAAGTAACTTGTGTAACTTTTATCTGCATTCATGTTGTGATACCACTCGAAACATATTGTGCAACACAGAAAATTAAAGACTGTCCTGTGTTATACTGTCCCAAAATTGGACAAAGGATTAGGATAGGACAGGATAGGAATTCAAGTCTTTCTCAGAATGCAACATGAAATATTACCTTGACTACTGGTGTGGCAGGAAGAGGAACAGTTTTGACAGAAGAAGCTGAACTGTTGTTTGGAGTGACGGCTGGTGAGGCAGGTGGGAGGGCAGCAGCTTTCCCATTGTTATTGGCACCATTGGCTCCGTTGGCAGCTCCTACAACACAAACTAGGATCATGCAACAATCTGGGAAAAACTATCCAGCAACATTCATACAGTAAGAGAATATAGCTTACCTTTTTTGGCTTCCATGTACTTGCCGTAGCTATCAGAGAAGTCATCCCCCATTCTCTTCTCCACTGCCTCTCCATCGTCATCGTCATCATCGTCATTGAACCACAACTCTTCATCCTCATCCAAAGACCGCGCATCTCTTCGATATCTACAGTTGAGAAAACTGCTTCATGAGGTACAGGTGTCTACACAAGGGGAAGTACTACCTTGTGGTAATAAGTCTCTGATTAAATATAAATGAAGGTTATGAAGCTGAACAATGATGACAAGCACTAGGGTTAACAGAGGTTGACTAAAACATGCAGAAATTCAGTAGGGGTGTGCACAAAATGGGAATAGAAAACTATGTAAAGTCGGCATATATACATGTAAATTTATGTGGTGGAGTGCATGAGTGATAAAGATCACAGTAAGGGAATGACCCTTGCTTCTGACCTGTTGAGTCTCTGGCTCTGCCGGTCTTTTTCCTGTTCATATCGTCCTTTCAAGCCCTTGAATGTCTGGACATACTCAATGGATTCAAGTGCTTTGTAGAAGTTATCCACGATGTGAGCTATGAGTGATTTGATGTCCTCCTGGAAAGCAAAAGGTGGATCATTATATATTTAATGCAAAAACAAAGGCTTGTTAAAGTAGCCTTTGTGCTTTTACATACCACTTTAATAAACTCAAAGAGCTCTATGATGGCAGAGTTGAGGAGGTTGTATCGGGTCCCATTGTCCAGCAAGGCATTAATGACAGGCTCAAACAGGTTCCCTTTGATGATGTAGCGGTTGTAGTATTCGTCTTTTAGACCAATGATTCTGCGCATGAAACGCAGAGCACCTTGGACAAAAACAGAGCCACTTTGTAAAAAAACGAGGCACGATATGATTCAAAGTCTTATCTGTATTATTTCTGTGAGCTTGGATACAAACAGCAGTTACACAGCTCTGGTATGGTTATATCTGTATATGAGGTTCAACCACAATGTAGTCGCTATCAGAACACAGGGAACTTACAAAGAGCAAGGAACGTGTGCTTTGAGTTCATCAGCACCAGCACTCTTCTAAGCAGGTCTTTGTTCATGATGTAGGTCTTGATGTGATAGGTGTGGTGTTCCACACAAAAGGTCAGAAGCTCCAGGATCAGTGCCAGCAACTGAGCTGTCTGGAAGTTGTCTACACAAATAAAGACAAATCGTGTTAGGACATGCAGCACTGTCCAGGTACATTTCCAAATACAAGCCAGACAGCAAGTGTACAATCCTTTAATATATGGTTTTAAGAGTCATTCCAGATTTTGTGATCCTCAGCATCTTCCTTAATAATTTGAAGCTGTTCCCATAGTCTGGTGACTAGCTTAACATTTTATTTCTTATTCACGTCCTCTAAAAGAAAAAGAACCACACCCTTAGTAAGAGCTGCTGGTCATTTATTTTGGAAGGGTTCAGGTAAAAACAAATAATATAATGATGTTGTCTACTACAAGAGCAGTACTTTCAAGCCACTTCAAATGCACAAATTTCTAACTGTTGAGTAGTTCATGGTTGACAGTTTAAATAACACCCACCTGGGCACACTGGGTTGACCTTTGTTGATCCCTCCTGCAGATCTGAAATGTGATTACATAGATTAAACAGTGAAATTTCCTTTCTTCCAGTCTGTTGTACCCTAGTTTAACTTCCCAGCTCACCTTTTGAATTTTTGTCAAGTGCAGTGTTGGCCAGCAGAGGAGCAGTCAACACGTGCATGCAGTATTTGTAGAAGAAACTCAGAAACTCTGTCTTCTCAGTTTTCTAGCAGAAAAAACAAACACAAAAAAACTTTAATAAGTGTTTAAGGTTTCACTCAGGGGACACATATACTTAATCTAGCGGTGGTAACGGACATGTGGAGACACAGATGGGGGATTTTGTCAGATAACAATGAGGTAGGCACCATAAATGTGCTGCTTTACATCAGTGTTTCTTCAACTGTGAGGCAGGACTCACTGGCAGAGCCACTGCAGGTGGGTAAAAATAATGCGTGAAACTAAGTTGAATAAACTTGACTTTGTAGACTTTGTTTTTTTAAATACAGAAGACTCCACTGACCCTAATTTGACTAAATTGGATCCTTTCTTCATTGTTAATGACTAAAAAGTGTGGGGAAATGAGTCACACCAAATAAAAGTCTGAGAACAACTGATTTAAATGAAAAAGCAGAGTGATCAACATTGAGCAATGGCTGGAGAAAAAGGAAAGGGGAAGAAATCAACAAAAATCTGGTTGATTTTGCTTACGTTGGTGGAAGCCAACATATTCTCAGGGTCGATGAGTGTCCTGAGCAGACCCATCAGCTGGACAGCTCCCCCCAGCTCTGGGTCAGAGTCACAAATCATCTGCTTAATCACAACATTTATCAGGAGAACATCCTGAAACACAAATACACAAAGCAAACAAAGGAGAAGTTAACACAGTAGCGCGCTCAGATTAAAAATAAATTTTGTATGGCATGAAAAGAAAACTGTCTCTCTCAAAAAAACAGGGCAAACACACAGTATTAAAACAAACAAAAAAAAGCCTTCTTGTACACAGAACAGAAGATCCACAGAGGACACTAAAGAAAGTTAATCAAACTTTGTCTCAGTAATTCTCTATAACAGTTCTGTGTTTTTATACTACTTTATCAAACATGTAAATTGTGTATCAGCTATAAAATGCCTTCAAATGTTATGGCTCTGTAGTAAAAATCGAGCACATCACGTGAGCCCCAACAGTGACAGGCTGTTGTCACAATACAAAACACCTCGTTTCCCTCATTGTTCATAAAGCAAACAGTTTTCCTTATTTAGATTTCACCTCAGTTATGGACTGTTCTACATGCCTGATGTGGTAATGAACTATTTGAAACTGAGAGAGCCTGGGCTGCCAAAACACTGCTTTCATTAAAGAGAAAGTTCTTTTTTTTTTTAAAAAAATAATGATTAGATGCTTACATCATCTGTCTGCTGAGGTTCCTGCATGACAAATTCCCTAACCATGGAGGGGCTGAATTCCACCAGGTAAGAGAAGATATCAGTAGCTGCTGCCCTCACCTGCAAGTCATCCATTCCCTGAACAAAAAAAAAAAAAAAAAAAAAAGAAGTTAATTCAACTGAGCATTGACCAATCAAAAAAGACTTTTATTAAGACTACCTCAGATACACATTCATGCCAGAACTATAACGTACCATTACTATTTCAAGAGCAGGTAAAATGCCTAGATTTGCCAGAGTTTTGAAGAACGCATCCCTGTTTTGAGGCTGCAACGTTTGTGAAAACGCACAGAATTCTTTGACGAAGTTCACCTAAGGAGAGGAGGAAAAAAAAGGAGATAGATAAATGAAAATATAAATGAGAAATGCAAAGATCAAAATAATTAAACCGGTCCCAAATAAAAATCACTGTGCCTACCGCCATTTCTGGGCTCATTTCTCAAACATGGTTATGAAAGGCAACTACTTTGAGGTTTCAACATATGTCCAAAAAAAACCAAAAAAAAAAAACAACAAGAACAAAAAAAAACTTCTTAAAACTTGCCAATTCTCTCCTTTTACTGTCCTCAGTCGCATCATCTGTGAGCTGTGCAAAGACCTCCGTTAGGAACTTCTCATCCTCCTGCGGCACATTTAAAGCCGGGTTAAAACATCAGAACAATAAAGAAACATGTCTTAAAAATAAACAGAAAATCTAATCCTGACTTGCAATTTCAGCACAACAAGAATGAAAGGCAAATTATTCCAGCAATAAACCCATGAGTCCTAGAACCGTACAGAAAATTAAAATCAGTCACCTGACTGTGAAATGAAAGAATTCTAAGGTCCTGTTTGTTTACACCATGAAAATAATTGTGTGGTATAAAACTTATTGTTCAGAACATATGCCTCACATTTGCACCATATTACAATCCACATACAAGTGTTACAATGGGCCTAAACCTATTCACTCAAAGATTTTGAAAATGTTTTAATGTATAGTTTTAATTGGTCATCATCACAATACAAAACTTGACACACACATCTTACGCATACATTATTTGTACAGTCATTACAGGCTTATACATTTCCATCTGTTCACACTTATTATTTGAGCTTTCCCACTTGATTTAACATTTCACATGAGAATTAAATACATTTAAAGAAAATTTTTTAATTTGGTTTTAAGCATGAGTCATCTTGGTGGACTAATCTACAAGCAGGGTCATTTGTCAAACAAATTTTAATTAGTCACAACATGTACAGCAATACTGTATATGTACTGGCTAAACTACACAGTGGATTAAATAATTAACTCATAATGTTGTTTTATAAATAGCTTGGTTTGAATCCTTACCTGCAACATACTGACAATTTCCACCTTGTTGAAGAAGATGAAGGAGGTGAGTGTGGATAGGAAGTTCTCCTCAAAGACAGATGGTGTGGGCAGGATTATGTCCTGGATGTACTGAACTCTGTATGTCTGGTGGATCTTCTGCCGCAGTTCAGAGTCTGTGATAGGGATCACCTCCTTAAATTTCGCCGTCTTGGTCAAGAATTCCCGGTGGCGTTTAGGTTGAACCAATGCTGGGTCGTACTCCAGGCAGCCCACCACATCCATGATACAGTCGTCAGAGAACATCACCTCAAAGAGGGCTGCTTTATTGAGAAATAAGACGCCTCGGACAATCTCATAGAGGTGATGGAGGCCTTCCCTGTTGTCCACTTCCTCACATACTCTAAAGAGACCCAGGAGTTTCTTGATGTAGCCCTCAGTCATCAGGGCCAGGGCAAGCTTTTCCCTCCGGATGGGTGAAGAAAGGACAGAGGTAACCAAGTCGGCAATTTCCTCCAGTCTGCCTTGCTCACAAGGGGGGAGCTCAACTAAGTGGCTTGTCTCTGGAATCTCCTCAAAGCGCTCTTCCTCAGACTCATCAATGGGGTCCTGGGTGATGTCCAGAGCAGGGTCTCTACCTTGGACCTGAGTCACAAATAAAAGCTATTATTAAATGAACACAATTGATAGTATCATGTGTACAGTCACCTCTTTGCACAGGTTAACGTTTCTCAGTAATTTGTCCAGTACACAAACTATTAAATAGATCAACAGAGCTTGCCCATTGTGGTAGGCTCAATGGAATTTTAGCATCAGTGAAACAGCTGTATGTTCCTGGTTTGAGTTTTACCTGGCAAATTCTTTCCCAGATCTCATCACAGCCAGCCTTTTCCTGGAAACTGAGTGCAAGGTCATAGTTATCTGCTTCTGACCAGACAATCAATGTGTCCTGGAACAAAGACAAAGGATTATTAAACTTTACACACGGACACGCTTAACTCTTTCACGGCAGGCACTCACAGACACACACAGACACTTATTCAAGATACACTTCATTAAATTGTATGTTAACTGAACACATGCTTACAAATGTGTGCACACACACACACACAGGCAGCAAAGGAAAATAAAAACGTCAACATTTAACTCCTGCAGACAGAGGATCTTGTGGCTCCGTTATGCCTTCTTGTACGTATTGCTGGCAGGATTTGGGTGCAAATCCTTAAAGTGTATCTGAAGGATAAAGTTTTCTATCCTGGTGGGAATGCACTCCTCTAGCATGACAGTGACTTATCCACAGAGTATGAAAATGATTTGAACAAAAGTCTACAACAGACAAAGCAAGCTAAACACATGCAGAATATCTTTTTTGTACCTAGCTTCACCAAGGTGGTTATCAAATAAGTCAAACAGGGGTTTTTCGATCTAGCTATGACCACATTCACATGAAAGAGGCAGCAATGGCAGCATGACCAACCAGAAACATGAACCGGTCTATTAGCAGCTGAGGGGCATAGTTTATGAATACTATCATGCTATAAAATTAGCATTATATAACATGAAGTAGGTAAACCGATAATACAGACTCGCTGCAACACAACTTCTGTAGCCAAAACAGCAGTGTCAGTCTGTGTGAGAAGAAAAGCGCTGTGTAATTTTAAAGTATTGTTATATATGTCTTAAAGTAATAATGATTAAAGTAAATAGTAAAGTGTGTACAAATTTTGATAATTTAAGGCAACAAACTTAATGTCAAAGATCTGGGAAGACCTCATTACTATATTACAATAAAAAGAAGCTAATGACGTTTAGATTTGCCGCTTCTTTCACTCAGTCTCCGCAATTTGAAATAGTCTAAGGGCAAGTAGAGACAAAATTTAACAAAATAAAAGATTTCAAACTGGTAAGTAGCCAACTTGCAAATGTTTCATGACGTCAGAAACGAAAAGGTTTAAATTGCCTGTTTTAGTATCATTTCAATGTATTACAGCCTATACAACAATAAAGTTGCTTTAATATTGTTTGCAGTCAACAGGAAAGAAGCAAGGAATAAAGTTGCCCTCAAGAATCTCTATTTCTTACCGATGCTGAGACAAACTTCAGATTTTCTTAATATCTGCACACTAAGCTCTAATTGATCTTTATGCATTATTTCATATAAATAATTGTTCCATGGGACGCGATTTCAAACATGTTGATCTCTTGTCTCAAACATGCCCCATTCCTGAGGAGATTAGGCGAGTGTAAATTGCCACAGTAATGTACCCCATAAGAAGTAAACCAGCTCCAAAACACTGGAAATCCAGGATTAAACCTGAAGTTAGCCAGACCCTAATCATTAATAATTCTATAAATTTTTAGGTAATATAAAAGTGTCATATCACAATAACAGTGATACATAAAAAAAAACCCATGCAACACAACAACAAAAAAAAAGAAAGAAAAAAAAAAAAAAACACGCCTCAACATGTCTGAGAACAAGAGCTGCTGTCAGCCTCCAATACCTAAAAAAAGGAAGTTATTCAACAACCTTCAACAAAGAGCAGTAATTTTAAAGACGTGCAAAAATATTTAGAAAAAGGTGGAAAATATTTTTCTTTATTTAGGAACTTGCAGAGTTACAAGGTTAAGGTTAAGTTGAATTAGTTAAATGTTTCATCAATTACAGCAGCTCACTGTTAAAGGAAGGTGGAAGTTGACTTTCAGACACTCAGCTATAAATGTGGGAAGACTTCATATTTATGCCATAATTCTAATGATACCTTGATTTACAAACCGGTGTGGTTCATATGTGGTAATTACTCACGGCATTACCTGATTATTACTCGATACCAAGTTTACAATTGCATCAGTCAGCCAATTTCTACTGTCTCGCCTAGATTACATTAACTATCCAGCAGCAGATCTCAAACCAGTGTTGGGATTATTTAAATATGTGTGCTATCTGTAGCTGAGCCAGACTCAGGTAATAATAAAAACTTACCTGTTGTTTTTGATATGCAGTATTTGGACTTATCTTCGATTCCAATAGCAGTGATCCTAAAGCACAGAGATATAGGTGACTAAATATTCAAACCAGTTAGAAAGCCGGTTCTTTAAAGACGAGGTTTGTTATTCTGCCTGGGAATAAACAGTCATGGCTATGCAAATACACACAAAAACAATCGAATTAAACTAAAATGCTTAAAAACAAAGGTAAAATAACTACAGCAGACCTTAGATTCTATTGTAATAACGTTATGTACTTTCTTTGTCACATACATGAACCACAAACAGCAATAACAAGTTTATGCGTTCAGACTTTCAGGGGCACCATGCTATAGAGATCCCGTCGGACTAAACTAATAAGCATGCTAGCAACAGCTATTCAATAAATATTTGCCATTTATTGAGAGACGTGCCTAATATTAACAGTTCTGGCACTATGACGGCGAAGTCTGCCCCACATGTAGAAAAAAAGTCTAATAAGGTAATCTGGTGCCCACTGTGGGCAATCGAAGCGCTCTCTCCGAACAACCAGGAGTTAGCATGCTAACCACCGCAACAACTATGCTAACAGGGAACTTACCGTCCGATTCAGCCCGAACTAATAACGATATCCCCCTCAGTCGTTCGACAAATGTAGACGAAACGTGCCCGGTACCCCGATCATCCCATTGCCGATCTTCATTCAGCGTATATACCTTCACTCGCCGCCGAGTGTCCGACATGGTTTAAACGAGTCGGAGCTAGCAGGCTAGCTTTCTGCTAACAAGCTATCACCTCACCCGTCTAGTGTTTTCCTCGACCTGTTAACTTTGTTTCCAACCGCATGTTATAAAACATGCATGTTTAAATTTAGTTCCCAATAGCAACAAAATATATTAGTAGGTATTTCATAAACATATTACGACGTGAATCTACTTATTAAGGGGCCTAATATTAAACTGGAAAATTCTGAGAGAACACAACAACTCTAACGGCCTTCTTGCTAACGTCCACAGACCGCCATCTTGTAATCCGATCTTGTGTTCTTTTTCTTTTTCTACGTCAATCAAGCGCTAACTGCCGCGGGGTCTCCTCCCCCGGGCTGCATCGTCCAATGGCAGTACTGCGGCTCCTCCAGCTCACCGCGTCACCAACGGTAGAGAAAGGTAATAGCACCCATAGCCGTTTGCAGATGTTGGCATAATGTACAGATGTGATTTTGTTCAGCTTGTTTAATTCATAGAGGAAGCAGATACTTACTTAAGCAGAAGATTAACAGAGTTTTTCACGTTAATTAATCACAATCATAACTGACAAGTTTTGTTTTTTTTACACAAACGAGGAATTTGTCTTGGAAAAAGCAACACTTCAAGCCATGATCTACAGAGAAAGAAAGGAATAAAAGCTTGATGGGTTTTTTTGGCATAAGTTTCTAGACTTCTTGGAAAATATTCCTCAGACAAAAGATTAACTTTTTGGTAAGTAAAACTAACATTTAATTAAAAGAATATCAAAGCAACAGTCAAACATGGTGACGGTAGTGTGATGGTCTGGGGCTGGTTTGCTGCTTTATGCAGCTGATGGAACCGTGAAGTCTGTCCTCTACCAGAAAATCATGAATGAGAATGTCCAGCCATCTGAAATTTTAGCAGACTTGGGTTATGCGGCAAGACAATGATCCAAAACACCAAAACTTCACTGAATGCCTCAAAAAAAACAAAAAAACAAAAACAAAACAAAGGTTTGGGATTGGTCTATTCAAAGTTGGGACCTAAATTAGACGCATGACCTTAAACAGGCCGTTCATGTTCACGAACCTCCCAACATGACTGAATTCAAACTATTCTGCAGAGAAAGGTGAGCCACAGAGGATCATCTGCCTCCATCTCAGTCCATCCTCCTCTGTCACATCAACCTTCCTCTGCATCCATCAATCTTCTCGGAGGTTATCCTCTTGTCCTCCTGTCTGGCAAGCTTCGTCTTCAACATCCTTTGTCCAATATATCCACAAATTACCTCGACAGCCACTCCACCCTGCCTATACTGTCTTGTGCACTGTCTGTTGTTTTGGATTGTAGCCCAGAGGTATTTAAGTCATACACATGTATTCTGCCTTGCTTCTACTGACTTTCATTCCTCCTCCCTCCAGATCTGTAGGCCCTTCCTGATGCAACCCTACACATTACTACTAACACTCTTAGATTAAGGCTGAACAGAGAAACACTTAATTCTTCTGTAAGACTCCAAAGAGTTATTAGATCTTTCCCTGTCCAATATTATGCAATAAATTGTTTTAAATAAATGTTGAAATTTTACAGCTCTCCTGTTATCATCTCCACCACTCAGTTTCTTTTAAGGACCCACTGGATGAACCTTTTCTATTGTGAAGCAACTGTCCATCCATCCATCCACTCGCTTCCGCTTATCCTTTTCAGGGTCGCGGGGGGCGCTGGAGCCTATCCCAGCTGTCATAGGGCGAAAGGCGGGGTACACCCTGGACAGGTCGCCAGTCTGTCGCAGGGCTAACACATAGGGACAGACAACCATTCACACTCACATTCACACCTAGTGACAATTTGGATTAATCAATTAACCTATCCCCACAAGCTGCATGTCTTTGGACGGTGGGAGGAAGCCGGAGTACCCGGAGAGAACCCACGCAAACACGGGGAGAACATGCAAACTCCACACAGAAAGACCCCGGCCTGATGTTGGAATTGAACTCAGGTTGCTGTGCGGCAACAGTGCTAACCACCGTGCCACCGTGCTGCCCTTGTGAAGCAGTTGCTTGTGAAGCAACTGTCTTTTTTAAAACACGCTGAAGCAGTACTTGTGTGCCTGCATGTGGCCACTGAAACATGCAATTAAATCAGCTTTTTATGAAGAAAATTTTACATGCATGCACTCAGTACATTCTGGCACGGTTGGAAGGTGTTTTGTTGACTTAAAGACATGAATAAAGAAATCATTAATGACTTTATTTACATATTACGTCTACATACTGCTACTCCTTTTAGTTGGGTTTGTAAACTCTCATTTACAAACCTTTCCTTCTCTCCTGCTTTCCTCTTTCTTTGTCTTTGCACAGCAGTTTCCACCAGCACCCTGCTGGTCAACAGCACCATTGGTAGTCGTTCATTCTTGATGATCCACATATTTGATTTGAAGATTTTACATCGGATCCCCTTCCTGACCTACTTATCCATGGTTGGTAAAGCACTAGGAGTACACTGGCATGTGGCCCACCTGTGGCTGATTTTTTATTTACATTTTATTACTCACATATAATATAAATGCAACACCATATAAAGATTAAGAAAACGCCTCTCTCTAACACATCACCCACTTGCCTTTCTTTTCTTTAGTGGACACGCTGCTACAACAGATACCAAATATGCCTCAAGAGGCAACATTATCACACATGTGAATGACAGAAGCACTGTTGTTGTGTAATGAAAGAAAAATCTTATGACTTTGATACAGTCAAACAACAGAGCATGAAAATGGGTAGACACTTGTATTTTTGAAAATGTTTGCCTCCTCGTCTTATCCGTTTGTTTGTGCAAATTCTCAGAGTCATGATGTCAGCAGCATTTTAGCCACATCCATGCTCTCAGCAGCGGAGTAACCTTCTTTATGTATAGTTCGTAACAAGATCTGTTGTTTGAAAAGGGAAAGTTGACTCAGTCCAAGTCTACTCTGACAGAAAAGCCAGAAGTTAGGCAGTCATGGGGGAGTGTCACGAATCTGTACTGGTCGTCTGCATGTCGCTTGAACCCATGGAGATGCTCTGTTTGTCATTCAGTCTCTTTACGACGCTTGCAGCGGTAGACTGGAGCACCTTCCGCGAAAGCCTCATTCTGCCATCTGTTGGGTCCCGTCCAAAATACTTGACCTGTTAGCAGAACACAGTTTAGATACAAGCATCCCAGACTGAAATACGCAATGCCTTGTCTGCAGTAACCGAGACGCACCTGTATCTCCTGTCCCACCTCTAAGCCCAAAGCACTCGGATGTTTGATCTAAAAGGAAAATAAAGGAAGTGACTTAAGTAGAAATCTTACCATCAGACTCAAAAGGAAAACCATTTTACGCAGACAAATTCACAAACCCGTTTGTGGTCCAGCTGGGAGTTGTGCAGCAGGACAGGAGTCATGTTGGGATAAAGTTTCACCATCACGCCAATGTCCCTAAAGCAGAGGAGCAGAAGAACAGATGAATGTATGAAGGCTGCAATACTTTATTTATACATAAATCAGTTTCCAAGTGTGGAGAAATAACTGTAAACAAACACTGTTGGTAAATAACGCATTGTTTTAGTTTACCTTATTTCTGTGATGGTGGCAGTGTAGATAGCACCAAACTCCAGCTGCTGTTCTTGCTGCAAAACAAAGAAATAGACCCATTTTCACCTACATACATTATGAATATGTGTAATATGTGTAAGCAGTTGTTCTTAATGTTTTGATTTGTTTATGCAGGTCATGTTTGCATTGTGATATAAAACAGCAATTGAGTTTATATATGTGCATAAAAGGGTGCAAAGAAACTATTAGAATATATAAATATAGATATATATATTTTATGTTTTATTAGAGCATGCTGAGAGCTTTCCTGTTTTTTTAAGTGTACTGATCAGGATTATTTCTCTTATTTCTTTGTTTAAATGCCATCTAGCTTAAGCTTTATACTATATTCCTCTTTTTTTAATCTGTTTCGGGTTCTCTGTAGAGCAAATTTTAACACAAATTTTGAAAGGCTCTGAATAAAGACAGACTGCTATTATAAAGGTAATTACAAGTGGGGGAGACTCACATCATCTTTGCAGATCTCGCTGATGAAGTGTTGGGCTTCGTTCATGGCTCCTGGTGTTGGAGCGAACACGGAAAAAGTCTCTTCGTCTACCTGACTTATCGTCACACCTAAAGGCAAAGAAGAAAACGTGGTGACGTTTTTATATTCTGCACAACAGTTTCTATTATGAAAAAACAAATCTGTGTGCTGCTGGATTAGCATCACGTCACCATCACATTCCAAGTTGCCTTTTTCAGACTTTATTACTTATACATTACCTGTTTGAGCTTGAAGCCTGCGGAGGTTGTAGCCTCCAGGGCCAACAAAGCGAGCTCGCCTTGAGACAGGTACCCGGACATTTTCTGAAGACAGAAAACATCACATATTGGAACAGATGACAGTAAAAACTGTCTATTAAATATTGCATCTTTCTATATATATAATATTCAGACATAACCTACCTACAACAGGTCCATTCTCTTTCCTGCTCTCTCTGGGTTTTGCTATGCATTTGTTCATAATGCCCAAGATCTCCCTCTTTGCCACTGAAACACAACAACAGGCAAATGCTGAAAAACAGCCATGCAAATAAAATTTTAATAAAGAGTATATTTCTCAGTTTTGGGGCTACCTGTGGCCTGTTGGATTGCCTCCATGACCACCTTCAGTGGCAACCCAGGAATCTTCACATCAGCCTGGAGGTAAAATAAAGAAAATTTAGTTAATACATTTCATCTGTATCAGAAAGGCCATTTATGTTTCACCACGCAGTCGTTTAAGCAGAACAACACTTTCACTAAGAAGAATCCTGCTTAACTTGCCATTACAGAGACAAGTTAGTGTTGTCTTATAATAAAAAGAGAATAAAATAAAGCTCTAACACTATACTGGTCTCTTCTTTAATATTTTACACATTGAGTACAGTTTATATTAAAACATTTCTATGAAAAAGTGATGTCCCTTCAGCTAGCTTTATTAAATTTTACTTCTAAAACATCTTTCTTAGACACTTATTACAAGTTACTCAATGCAGTACCTGTAAAGCAGTGATACCCTTGTTTGTTCCTGCCAATTTGAAGTCCATATCTCCCAGGTAATCCTCTATTCCCTGTTTACGAAACAGTTAAGAGCTCATATTCAACACCTGTCATACCCAGGAACAACTGCAATAACATTTTGAGCATTCAACTATAATCTTTCTTCCACTTGTTAGTGATAATAACTGATCACAAACTGGACTTACCAGAATGTCTGTTAATAGTCTGTAGTTTTCTATCTCAGCAGGTTTTTCTGGGTTAGCCTTGGAGATGAGACCAATGGCTACACCTGCCACAGCAGAAGAGATGGGCACACCTGGCAACACAGATTTAGATATATTAGTTAATCATTATTATATGACATATTATCTGACTAGCATCGTATCCAGACACATGCAAAATTCAGGTCACTTTGAAAAAAAAAAGCTGATGTTTGCTGTCTGCACGTCTAAGGTCCAGAGAGCAATTTACAACTGGATTTTTCCTGGATTAACTAAAAAGTCAGAACAGTACCTGCATCCATAAGAGCGAGGCTGCCCCCACACGCTGAAGCCATAGAGGAGGATCCTGAGAGGACATGCAGAGATGGAAATATGTTGAAAAATAAGAGCAATGGACACATTCGTATTTGTGACTTTTTATATTACGACTTATAAAATTGCTTCCCCGCACTCACCATTTGACTCTAACACCTCAGCAGTGACCCTGATGGTGAAAGGGAAGTCTTTAGGAATGACTGGTCTCAGAGCCTTCTCGGCCAGAGCTCCTGCAAAAACACGAACAATGCACAAAAGATTCTTGATGGAAATGAGGGATTATTAGACTGAATACAAACAGAGGATGAAAAAAGTCAAACAAACCATGTCCAAGCTCTCGCCTGTTGAGGCCTCCCATCTTTCCAGTCTCATTGGTTGCATATGGGGGGAACTAAAAGAAAGGAAAGTTGACTTTACAGCTCTATTTGAAAACTAAAACAATTATATTTAATATCTGATAAACTATGTGACTTAAAAAATGATTTTACTTACTTCATAATGAAGCATAAAGTTTTTGTCTTTGATGCCACTGCAAAAAGAAATGCATGCATCACAGGAGTGCAGATGTTGGTAGACGCTGGCAGTATCTCCACAATTAATAACTAGCTTTTGAAATACATTCCTTGAAACTTCCTGAACAATGATCCTTTTCAATACTACATTAACATACTGCATATCTGTATATATAAAGTATATGAGGTGATACCGTTTTTTTAATCCATGATAAACAGTATCAGCATGAGCAACAAATATCCAGTTATGGTCATGCTCCCGTCTGAGCATCCATGTAAGGAAATTCCAAAAAGTTGATTCTGTTTATCTGGATGTAGCGTTTTCAGCGGGACAAATGTTTAGTCACTCATCAAAGTGACTTCTTCAGTCTCAGGATCTAAGGGGAAACCTGCAGGGGTCTGCAAGTGACTGAAGAAGTCACTTGGATGAGTAACGAAATTTTCTCTCCCGCTGAAAACGCTACTTCCAGATGAACAGAATCAACTTTTTGGGATATGTGTTCGGGTTGTTTTACCTTAAAGCTGTAGTGATAATATCGGTTTTGATGCTGGACTCCAGGGAATCAAATGTGACACTGCACAGCACCTACAGGGAGCAGAGGAGGACTTTGTTACAGGTAACATCCAAGTTTTTCCAGTTTAGAGGATTTTTTAAACACAGAATGGTACACTGGTAACACAGACTCATAGACGATACTTTATTTAAACTGATCATGCTTAAGTGTGTACCAAACAGGCCTACTCTGAGCCAGGAAAAAATCCTGTGTAACAGTCATTAAAGCGACATATCTCGACTACAGTTTCAGCGTTCCTGCTGTTGTATTCAAACCTGTCATACTTTTGCTTTCAAAACTGAAGAAACAGCCACAAACATCTTCAATCCCTTCAAAAAAAACCCAACTTATTTACCAAATGAACTATGACTTTTGTTGGCTCTTTGTGCTTTAGCATACCTGTGTTTGTCCTCTTTGAAACAGAGCCGAGCCATGCAGCGGTTTAAATAGATCTACATCACATGAAATGTTTCTTAAACCAGTCAGCTCTCTTCCATCACACCTAAAAACACAAAATGGGAAACACAATGTTTCCATTTTTCCACACCCAGATGATGTGACATTATAATATCCACCCACAACACAGAGTGCTTACCTCCTGTACTCAATGAGCACTAGATTACGGAAGATTTCCTTGCTCAAAGTGTTAAAGGATTCAATGACTTCAAAAGGCTCGGCCTGAGGGAATTTTTCTATGAATCGACGACATCAATTGACAGGGGTTAAAGATGGAAATACAGCAACACTGGAAACTCAACTGTAAATTCTTTCCATGCACCATAACTTTGAAGGCGTAATACCTTTAAGTTCCTCTTCAGTTTCCAGCCGAACTTTGTTGATTGCTTCATCTCTCGAAATCTAAAAAGATTATGATGAGATTATTACAGTTATTTAGGTAAACTTCCCTAATACATAAACTGAAGCAGAAAGCTGAATAAAGATGATAGATTTTACCTTGTCATGAGTATAATCGGTAAAAACAGCGTAGATCCTCTCAGAAGCTAATCTGCAACAGGAAAAGGAAAAGCAAGTCATTTCTGAGAGCTAGAACAATATAAATCCTATTTTTGTCCTATTTTTGGCCAAACCATTAAATGAAATCATTACCCTTGCCTCAAGATTATTTTGTTTTCTCGTTTATCAAAACATTTCAAAATACACTGCTTAATTCCCAGCATCCTTTGCCTTCATCTTCCTCAGTCTCAGGCTGTGTTCTTACCTCCGAACATGTTCCACCATGTCAGCCGGGGGTGAAAACATCTTGACCGGGGTGCGCTTAGTCACCTTCTGCTCTCGTGCCAGCTGCTGGATGGCATGTATGATTTGCTGGGTGTGTTTCACTCCCACCTTCACAGCATGGCAGAAGTCCTGCTGCAGCACGTTTTCAGCTGATGCCTCAATCATCACTGGCAGACACAGAGAAACATGAGTATGTGATGCTGTCTAAGACAGGCACAAGAAGCAGGAGTCAGGAAAATGTAGGATTCTCAGAAACTGAATTATTACAGAAAGCCAGACATCCAGGCCACAAAAAGATTTAAAAAAAGTCCAAGGTAACCTTTAGCAGAAATTGTCAAATTTAAAACACAAAATGCTATTATGAATAAATCCCCATAAAGGAGAAGCAATAAAAGACAATTTACATAAAGGTAAGTCTATAAATACAGGAAGTCAATACTTCTGCAGGCACTATCTCCTCAGCAAAGTGATTCCAAACACTTGATCAAGTGTTTGAATTCTAAACTTAGCAGCTTAACTACATGCCGCTATAAACACTAGATATTCTGCTGCTTATCACATACCAATTATTAACTTACCCACTTGACTGCTGGGAGCTCCAGCCACTATCAGGTTAAGACTGCTAGAAGCCATCTCTGCCCTCGTGGGGTTGACCAGCAACTCTCCATTTACCATACCCACACGCACAGCACCTGCACACACAATAACATAAGTAGCTCCAAGGTGGAGATAAACAATAATAACAATAATGTCCCAGGAACTGAAAGTGAAGTGAAAACCACCATTTCAGATCAATAAAACAATATTTCTCACCCACTGGTCCATGCCAGGGGATGTCAGACAGGGCCAGGGCAGCAGAAGCTTTAATGGAAGAATATAATGTTTTACTCGAGGATATAAAACAAACAAACAAAAAAAATCTGATTTGTGAAGAAATCTCCGTAGCTGAGATTTACCTCACCTGCATTAATAGCCAGCACATCTGGATCATTGGCGCCATCGACTGCTAGCAGGTTACAGAGGATCTTTAGGAGTGAACATACATTAAAACAGAATGGGAGGATTATCACCTTTGTGCAAGAAAACAAAAATGTGGCAACATAATCACCACATGACAGTGAAAATTCTTTAAAATTTAACTTACCTGAGTGTCATAGAAATAACCAGGAGGGAAAAGAGGTCTAATCGACCGATCTGAGCAAAACGAACGGGAAAGTTAGTCAGGTCACTCCAATTAAACAGGAAACCAAACCTCCACGACAATGTTATACACTCAGTAAGGACAGCGCTTATCTTATTAACTCACCAATAAGTCTGCTGGTGAGGATCTCATTGTCGGTGGTGCCCAGCTCTCGCCGCAGGTAGTTCGTGGGAATCCGACCAGCAGCTGCAGCTTTCTGTCTGTAGTCCACCTGTCAGTTGAAAAGGATATTAAATCAAAAGAACCCCACCAGATGTTTCCTTACATCGGGGATTCATAAAGTCAAATCCACTTAGAACACGGCTGTAACAAACATGGAGTCGTACCACAAGCGGCATGAACTGAGACGGAGAAGGTTTGGTTTTGCTCACAGCGGTCACCATCACAGAGGTGTCTCCGAGCTATGGGAAAAGGAAAAAGTGGTCACCATTTAAACCTGAAGAACAACATTTTTAAAAAAAATCACAGGTCATCTTTGCTCTGTTTTAATAAGCAGCCACAGAGGTGAATTACAAGTTGAACATATGAACACGAACAATACAAGCCTCAGTATAGGTTCTGCTGTGCTGTGCTGACACGTCCTGGGTAAAACGGACATGGGACATAAAGCCAAACTAATAGACCGGCTGCTACCAGTTGAAAGGATTTTTTTCTTGGTGGGATTCCTGTGCATAAGTGACGATTCTCTGCATGCTGATGGCCCATGGTTTACTATTCTGCAATAAAGATCTTTTGCCAACAAAGTTATGCCTGGTGTTTAATGAATTACCACAACAGAAGGAGGATTAGTAGTAAACAGAATCAGAAATAGAAACAATACACAAAGAAGCAAAAAGAAAGGGCGAAGACAAATCAAAGAAGACTTTTTTGTACCTGTACTACAGCAGCTCCATCAGCAAATCTGGCAAACCTCCCTGAAGAGATTTCAAGTTTCCTACAAAAACAGCAAGAACACAACACGTGAAACTGCCAGTGACCCTGCACCGCTCGCTTTATTTCACAGTTCATGGAAGAGAATGGAAACTGGGAAAGACCACTCACTTCTCTCCGAGGTCCACTCCCACTCTACATGCGTTAGTATGGCGGCTGTAAACACTCTGGTGACATAACCGGACATGAAGGCGGGCGAACGAGCGCCCCAGCCGGAGCAAATACTTCATATTTAACCAGTAAACAACAAAAATATCCGCGCTCAGTTTGTCTTTACAGTTGGGATGTGAGCGAGGAGGCTACCATGACAGTTCGTCACATGTGCGGAATTACGTAAGAAGCTGTCTCTTCTGATTGGACAGAGCGAGGAGAGTGTGTCACATCCACGGAGTTTCCTGCCATCCAGTAAACAACAGTTCCGCTTGATCTACTTTACATTTATCTATTTAAATAAATAAACAAACAGGTGTATTCAAATTGGCTTTTAGTAATCAATAAGGTTTTCATTTTACATATTTTACTTGATTCTCTATAATCTTAAAAAAGCTCAAAAGTATGGCATATTTTTCGATTGTTTGACGTATGTAATATATTTTTGTATTTATTTTCCTATAATCTCCTTGATGTCTAGTTACTTAAAAAATATCAGTGAGTTTAGAAAGCAATATAAGAAAAAAAGAGGAGTAAAACTTGCTAGAGGAAAGAGGAAATACAAAAGATGACACGATCATTCACTTAAGACCTCCATGAAATCTGATTGTAATGGTTTGATATATTTGACCCACTTATTCCACAAATTAAAAAAAAACACATTTTCTTAAGACCGAGTAAAAAGTTTAAGGGGAAAACAGTATTAAGTTTGCTTTAAAAAAAAAAAACTCTTTCTTCACATTCCCAGAATATATGTCAGTGACTGATTTCTTAAAATCTAGATTGCATCTAACATTTGCTATATGCAAAATGTCTTAAGCAAACAAATAATCGTGATGTCTAAGATGCCCGTGGAAATTATCATGCTGTAAATGACAATTTGTGCATTTCTGTGGGAATTTGCATAGATCAGCCAGTTCTCATCTTATGAAAGACTACCCTCAGTTTTCTATTTTTATTTATATCTTTTCATTCTTCTTCTTATTCTTATTCTTATTCTTATTCTTATTCTTATTCTTATTCTTATTCGTAGTAGTAGTAGTATTAGTATTATTATTATTTACAATTTTTCAAGGCGATATTTATGTTTTTGCTGCGTCACTAAAATGCAATTTTAAATTCTCACCACTAGGTGTCAGGATTAAAAAGCTCATATAAGGCATATAGTTCTACCACAACGGTCAGACACTCTCCTTTTTCTCCATGGACGTCACTGTTGAAGTATAGATTGTTTGTTTGTTTGTTTGTTTGTTTGTTTGTTTGTTTGTTTGTTTGTTTGTTTGTTTGTTTGTTTGTTTGTTTGTTTGTTTGTTTGTTTGTTTGTTTGTTTGTTTGTTTGTTTAAAAAGTTCTGCTGATATTTTCGTTTGCTCGACTTCCAGCCACTTTCATTAAAGTGGTGAGATTATTTCAACCCTATATAACAGCATATAAGGAAAAAAATGCTTGTGTTGCTATCTCATCCATATTCAGAAAGTTGCCTTTGTTCAGGAAGAGTAACGTTTTTGTATCAACTGTTATGATTTATCTTGAAACCTAGTATTAAACATTGCATGGACCCTGTCCAGTCAATCAGTGAACTTGCCTCCACATGAGACGATCAGTCCT
Source organism: Maylandia zebra (assembly GCF_041146795.1). NCBI lineage: Eukaryota > Metazoa > Chordata > Actinopteri > Cichliformes > Cichlidae > Maylandia > Maylandia zebra. The sequence continues at coordinate 10,833,701 of NC_135179.1, read as the reverse complement.
GAAGTTTGTTTACAGCCTTCCAGTCAGTCAGTGAGCCAGCTCACTAACACTGAGCCTGGTGCAGTTGTTATGGCAACAGATGAAGTGTTAACAGCATCTCCAGGCATTACTTTCACGCATACACGCACGCGCACACACAGAAGCTAATTGCAGGGCTGAGCAGCAGGATTTCACACGGGCACACACACTGAAACACATAAGCTCTCATTCCCATTATTACTAAGGTTTCTACCAGTTTTATCTTGTTTCCGTGGCTCCAGGACACACTGAGATCTCATTTATACCACGCAGAGCCACAAACTATTACTGTGTAATGGACCACTCAGTGTTTTCCACAGGACTACATGGATCATATAAATAACTCAGTGGAAGATAATGTGTTGTTTGCCTTGAAGAGAAAATGTAAATGTCTAGAGACAAATACAAAAGTTTGATATATGTTAACGGACAGGCTGTATCAATCAGTCATTAAGTCATCTGGTCATCTAACAGAGACTCCTGTGGCCTTGATTTGATGATTTGAACTAACTGCATAATAATTAGAATTACCCAATTTCCTTCGGGGTCAACCTTCAGGATCAAAAATTTTTTATTGAATTGAATTGAATCCATTTGACTAATCAATGGTTACTCAAACAGGGAAGATTTAGGGGAAGTAAAGGGGAAGTAAAAGTATAATATCAGTTCCATCTTTCAAGAAAATTGGGACACCACTTTAAGCCATAGTGTCTGGTCTTCATGTAGGATGATCGTGCAATTGATAAAAGTGCAAAAAGGTTTTTTGTTTATGTGTCTGGAGTGTGTTTGTCTCTCGATCACTTCAGGACACAAGAGGCTTACGTGGTTTAGTGATTTTCATGCTGTGTTGGATCAGGAGGGGGCAACAGAACAGCCTGCATTAACTCTGCACTGATTTTCTGTCACACACACATGAACACACAAATGCAGAATCAACAGGAGCTTTAGCGGGGGTGAGAAACGAGGCTTTTCTGGCTCCTTGGCGATCAGTTTGAGTCAGAGTGACTGATGCCCTCAGGGGTCGGTGCATTGGTGGTTCTTGGTGTCCAGGGCTGGGCGCTCAGGTATGTACCAGCTCACTCCCGGTGGCTACTTGGCGGGGCCTGGCGCCTGTTGCTCGGTCAGGCCTCCTCCGGGGTGCGGGGGGCCCTCAGGCCTCCGGCCTCTGGGCCTGCGGCTCGGTTCACTCTGGCACAGCTGGCTGACTGCAGAGCCGGCGGGCACGCCGGTGCAGCCCCCTCTAGCTTCTGCTCGGTGGCTACTGGGTGACGCCTCGTCTGGGGATCCTCAGCCCTTCCCATGAGGGTGGCACGGATGCCCCTCCGGTGGTCCTCCTTGGGCTCTCGCACTCTGGGGCCTCTGGATGTCTGGGGCCTGGATCTCCTCCATGCCTGCTTCATGCTCTGGGGGACAGGGCTATGGCTCTCTACATCCTCTTGCAGACCATTACATGTGGAAACCATTCGAATACAAGCGCACTGATCCACACAGGTGTGCACACGCGTGTTCACTGTTCGTAGACTTAAATTACACCTTTCTTGGCTGCTACTTCAAAGCACATTGTGCGCTGTCTGTCCTGCGTGCTGCACAACAACATTGAATATTTAGTATTTACTGCTGTTTACACTTAGCTAGATTAATGCGATGATGTTGTGTTTAGTATGTTGCTTTGTTTTTTTTTTTGCTTGTTTTCTATTCTTTTTCTCTCAACAGGTGATCCAGGAGATTTTTTTTCCCCTTCTCCCCCACCCCCCCCCTTCTCACTGTCCCTCTCCCCTTCTGTTATTCTTTTCCTTCCTCTTTCTTTCTCCCTTTCCTATCCCTCACTCATGTCTGTCCCGTCTGTAACAACTGAAAATAAAATAAATAATAAAAACAAAGGTCGATCAAATGGACCAATACGGCAATGCCACGATGATCCATTTGGCAAAATAAATCCATTGGGTATCCTTGTTGGTCTTCAGACAATTCTGACGGCTAAAGAACCAAATGGGACAGGCAAAAAAAAAAAAAAAAAAAAAAAAGAAAACCTTTAATTGAGTACTGCTGTTTAATTTGTTTAATGATTTTATTTTTTACCAGAGAAGCGTTGGTTCCTTGTAGTCCTTACTTTATATTTTAAAAAACATCTCATCATTCCTTCTTTCTGTAAAGCGAAAGCTCAATAATTGATTTGACTGATATGGACACGCATAAGCTTGCAGCAGCCATGTATAGACAGCTTTTGGCTACTTGAGCTGACAAGGCATGATTTGCTTTGTCACAAGCGTGATAATTACATTATGGCACATGGCAAGGATCCACATAAGGAGCTCCCTCTCTGAGAACAAAGCAGGGCACAACTGTAGCTCATGGAAGGTTGTTGCTTCATGGCTGTGATTCATTTAGTCCACTGACTTAACAAAAGGTATGAATACCATGCTTGAAAAATACTTACATGTTAAATTTGAAAACAAAAAAAGAATAAATACATGTAAAAGCAAAAGTATTCAACACAGAAAACATACACCCTGTGAGTGTTAACCTATCCTAACTACCATAACCTATAACACTGATCGTTAATAATCATCAGCGTACAAATATGACTCATATATTACTGTTTTTAACTGCTCTCTCTCGCTCTCTCTCTCTCTCTCTCTCTCTCTCTATCTATATGAAAGAGAAAGACAAATAGAGAGAGAGAGTATTTATATATACTATATTTATATATAGAGAGTATCATAGGTATTTCACATTGACCTTTTGTGCAAATTTGTAATTGTTGTACATTATTATTATTATTTTGTAACATTGCAATTGCATTGCTGTTCCTTTTCCTACAAGACATTAACATGTACAGCAGCTGTGGGCAAATGATTCAATGATTTTGTATTATGAAAAATCCTTTATGGAGTTTAACACCTTGTCCAGTAAATGCCTTCCAAGGTGTTGCTGTACAGCAGCCAGGAAAACTCACCTTGTATGTATAAGGTCTAAAGAAGTGAATTTTGACTGATGCATACAGTTCACTGGCAGGCTAGCTTTGTCAGCATTATGGCTCCTAATTAATGAATCTTTTGGGATCAGTTTATTGATTAGATGCAGATTAGAACTCCACCCCCCTCCTCTCTCTCCTTTCTCTCTTCTCTCTATTTCTGTGTGTGTGTGTGTGTGTGTGTGTGTGTGTGTGTGTGTGTGTGTGTGTGTGTGTGTGTGTGTGTGTGTGTTTACTGGATATGAATGATGATTCAGAGAACACCGGGAAAAGTGTCCTCATGACACATGCACAACATGCTGATGTTGAGATGATCAGTCCAACCAGAGTGTGACATCAGCTGATCATCAGTTGCAGAGATTCATGACAACAGTGAACAACAGTTTTCATTATTATTATTATTATTTTTAATAATAATAATTGGTTGGAAACAATGAAGGAGTATTAGGGTCACATTAAGAAAAAATATATTGTTGATCGTTTTGGGAAAAAATTTGAAATGAGATTACCATTGTTGTTTCAAGACAAACTGCCACAGCTGCTATACCCTCTACAAATTACCTTGTTTAGATGAGTTAGTGAAACAAATTAACGAGCCGTATGGTAACACAACATGCATTCTCTTTATTGCATGAGTGTGTAACCATCGATAACCTTGCATATGACCATTACAATCCATTTCCTTCATTTCCTTCTCCACATTTGTGTGTTTTCCCGTCCAGATGCAGCTTTCTGCACCATCTTTCCAACGTCCTTATAATTATCACCACTCTGTGTTTATGTGCTAAAAGAGAAATCATTTCCTTTCTTGTTACTAAAACAGATTCTGAGCTCACTAACTCAGAGGGTACAGAAACTGTAGCAGTATGTCTTGAAACAACAACTGTAATCTCCACATTTTGACTTTTTTTCTTAAAATAGTATCATTTGGGTAGCACTGTTGTTCTCTCAGTGCTCGCACTGGCTCTTTTAGGATCTATAGTTTCTAATGACATCAAAAACATGGCAGGTGAATTTTCCTATTACTGTGCTGCAGGAAAAAGCCACTGGTTTACAGCAAATGTAGGTCTCCATGTGTTAAACAATGGCGACCCACCGCTCCCAAAGTCTAACATAAGCAAATGCTGTACAGAGATCAAAGAGCATATCTTTCTGTTATCTCTGTCTTACTATCTAAATTAGCAAAATCAATGTTTATTTATTTTTTGAAATAAAATTGAACCAAAATGTTGTGATTTAAATCGTGATCCTGCTTTCCTAAATATTGGCTTCCTGCAGCATTACTCATTTCCAAAGCCTCTCAAACAGACATGTGACATAAAGCCAAGGGGCTGCAAAGAGCCGAATACTTTTTGATCTCCATCCTATTATGGCCAGTCATTAAGGCTCCTCATAACATCAGACTGTGCTGTTCCTATGGTAGGATAAATTATTCAGACAAAGCAATAAAAATCAACCAATATAAATCCAGTAGCTTTTTTCAAAATTAAACTGCCACCATGATGATGTAGTGGTACTCCAGTGTCTCAATAAAATAAAAATACTTAGTTTATCTGTGAGAGTTAAAGCATGCATCAGCATTTTACAACACATTTGCATGATGAAAGGGTTGGGGCATGCTCATCTTTATTAATGCAATGTTATGCAATTAGGCTTTCACTGTGCCACGGGGCTCTTAACAATTAACATTGGAGATTTAAGAGTTTTGCATTGATTTGTTGTGGCATTGATTCCTTGGTGGGATGGATACAGAGACAGGGCGGATGGTCAGAGTGACCTCCACTATAATGATAGAGGTTAAATCTTTAAATTACTTAATCTAGAAAGGCTGAGGTAATGTTGTAAGATATGCATTTTATTTTATGTTATATGTGTTCGTACACATTCCCACACCTTAATACTCTTATAATCTACTAAGCAGATTACCATTAAATTTGTTCTGAAAATTAATGATACCTGTAATCAGTCACTGGACACATTACCGGGTACACCTTGCTAGTATCGGGTTGGACCCCCTTTTTCTTTCAGAACTGTGTCAATCCTTTGCAGAAAAAATAAGGGTTTGGAACATCTCTTAGAGATTTTGGTCCACGTTGACATGATAGATCACACCGTTGCTTCAGCAACCATCAGAAGATGGATACTCTGTAGTCATAAAGGGATGGTCATATTCAGTAACAATACTCAGCTAGACTGGGCTTTTTAAATGATGCTCACTTGGTACTAAGAGGCCCAAAGTGTGGCAAGGAAATATCCCCACACCACCGGCAGTCCAAAACATTTATACAAGGCAGGATGGATCCATTCTTTCATGTTGTTTATGCCTAATTCAGACCCTGCAGTTTTCTGGTATGTTGCTGCAGAAACTGAGATTCATCACACCAATTTTTCCATCTTCTATTGTCCAATTTATTTGAATTTTAGGCTCAATTTTCATTTCTTAGCCAAAAGGAGTGGTGCCTGAGTGGTCTTCTGCTCTTTCTGTGTAGTCTTCACTACCATCTTATTCAAGGTTTGGCATGTTGCATGTTTGGATATACTCTTCTGCACACCTTAGTTGTAACTGGTGGTTTTTAGAGTAACTCTTGTTGACTTCCTATCAGCTTGAAGCAGTTGTAGATCTCTGTCTTTAGCAAGACATGAACAATTCTCTGTAAACCTTAGAGATGCTTATGTGGGAAAATCCAAGTAAATCAGGAGTTAAATATTCAGACCAGCCCCCCTGATTTTAGTCCCATGCTCCATCATTGTGTGAATGTGAATTATGGAAAATGCTGGCCAGATTTCCATTTACTTTGGTATATTCCTGATGTTTCTTTTCTTTTTAAAAAAAATCTTGCATTTCAAATGATGGATTGCAAAATTTCTCTTAAAATGGCCCATTCTACCAGGATTTAATACTAAACTTTTCTCATTAATGACAAGTTAACTACACTTTCTCATTTTTGTAATAGTCATTTTATCTTTAGTTGAAGAAAGAGGAAATTCTGTGCAGCCTTAGTCATTCAAAGCTGCATCCAAGACCACAAGAGATGGGCCCAGCTCCAAATTAAAATGTTTGTGGCGTCTTGTAAATTCCTGTGGAATAACTAACAGGAAACTACAGTCGTCAAAGAGAACTTTCTTAGAGAGGAGCTGCCAGTGCGTCTTTTACGTCAGCTAGAGGAGAAGTTTCCATGTGGCTCTCTTTGGTAGGTTTCCACTGGGTCTTTTTCCCCACTTTCAGAGCTGAGTGTGTGAGAGAAGTGCTGTTAAATCACTGAGTCATTAGGTGGAGGTGGATGCCGCTTTGTGACAAAACTTCTTAAAAGCCTCATGAATAATAGATTTTAGTAAAACAGCCAGGAGCACACTGTTCAGTCTGAAGTTAACGAAGCCACGCTAATGGAAATAAATGCAAATACACAATCACAAACACATTGAGCTTTACAAAATATCCAAACCTCCACAGGTCTAATCCCCCACAGTAAATGAGTTTTGAAAAAAAAAGTATTCAGGCTGCTGTGTGAGTAAGCAGGCGGTACACGAACCGTGAAAGGTTTTCATTATCTGCGTCAGGCTTAATTGTCGGCTGAGGTGATAGGGTTAGCAGAGATGTGTGTGGGCTGCCAAGGAAAAGAGCTGGGCTTGATTTGAAAAGAAGAAAAAAACATTTGCACAGACACTGAAGCAAATCCCCGTTCTCATTTGATTCAATTAAGAAAACAATGTCAATTAAACCAATTTTCTTATTATTAGTACGCTTCATTTATCAGTCTGTTAGAAATGATGAAAAACATGATCAATGAGAACAACATCTTCAGGAATAACATATTTTATACACTTTTTTCTACAATTTTACATTAAATTAGATCATTGAAAATCAATTAAATGTTGCTGTAAAATATTGTCAAATATAAAAACCATTAATACTCTATATAGAGACTAATAGAGAAGGCCTGCGAGTGATGTTTGATGAAGCACTCCAAAGAAATACAACAGGGACAAGGAACAGCAATGAGAAACAGGGAACATATTGTTAGAATATTTTGGTTTGAGGGAATGAGTAGAAATGCAGGAGGGGATAATGAAAGTTGACCCAAAGTTATATTTTTTCATTTTTTTAATAAGAAAAAAACCACAAAAAACCTGAAACGCTTCTACCTGCCATAATGGTGTCACCTAAAAAACAGAAAAACATTTTGCGTGTGATCAGTGATTCACTTGAACAGATCTGTGCACGTTTCACATCTTGATGTCCAAAATAACAGCACACTACAAAAAAGGACTGCATCGTTAGGTAGACTTTGCTACAAATATATATTTCTTGTTCTTATTACTCCACTTTGACCCTTGAGCCTCCAACAAATTCATGCAGCCAAAACAGTTATTTTCCAGCACTGAAGCTACTTCTTGCACCTTCTTTACAGCCCTGCAAAGGTGTGAGGGTAAATCTTGTGTCGTACATTTCAACATCTGAAAAGCTGATTTGATTGATAACACTGAAAACCGTTAAAAAAGAACTTTATTATTTTTGAATATATGCTTGGATATTCAAAACAATGACTATCATACATTTTTTGTAGTGTAGTTATTGCTACAAAAATTACAAATAATATCAAACTAAAACAACAACAAAAAACAAAACACAATACTGTGTTCTGACTTTGATTCATTGATTGACTCTTGAGTCTCTAATTTGGGAAAGTTTGCCAGCTTCCAGACTACTGTACTTTAAATGAATACAGTGTTGGTCAGAGTCTTTTGGGATAATTGTAGCAGCAGATGTAGTACACAGATCACGCCAAACATGACCGAGAAGTTCATCAGCAATTCTTGGGAGTCCTCCACAAAGTCACTTTGAATTATAACAGCCCAGAATGAATGAGAGATAGTCAGATGGTAAATTGATTAATGAAGTGGGCAGCACATTTGGTTTCTAGTAAGATCAGAGACTGATTTAATACAAAGTACAAAACAAGAATCCTGGCTTTCAGGATGCTTCTTAAAACATATTTGCCTAAACAAAACAAATTAGCATTTCCCTGCATGGACATATCACTGAACGTTAACTTATCTTTTATTTAACTAGTTCATGTCACTTACCTAACAATTACTTCTGGCCTTAAAAATAAGGCCTAAATAATTTAGTTAATAACATTGAATATTTATTGCAAAATATATCATATATATAACCATATCCACTTAGTCTTCATTAAAGAAATTCGATTGTAAGGTTAAAGATCAGAGCACAAAATGATCATATCTGAATCATCACCGAAGAAAGAATAGTATGTTCTTCCTTCCTCTCGTGTTTTACTGATACAGCTCAAGAAATGAAACGACATCTTCAGAGACTTTAAATACATTTGAATATAAAACAGGTGTGTTACCGAATTAGTGCTTCGGTATGCGTGATCTAGGATACAGAGGGATTTATTTCAAGCCTCCAAAAGGAACTTTTGCAGTTCAAATATAAGCAAAGACACAATCAGACATTACATGTTGAAACATGTCAGACTTTTACCAGTTTCTGCTTATATCTAATGAGCATTTTGTTGTACGCTAGACATAGCCCATCTGTTAGCAGCAGAGCGTCATTTAAATGGCTGATGCCCACATAAAGATGCAGACTTCCATGTAAAAGATAAATAGAGTCCTTTTTTGTTTTGTTTACATTGGATTATCCAGCTGAATATTGTGCTTTAAACAACTTACATCGCTTCAGCTAAACATGTTTTGCAGGAAACGAGAGACAGCCGGTCCTGTCATGAACACATACTGTATAGTCCCAAGCTAAAGCACCAACAACAGTGACCGTTAATCTAAATGCAAATTATAACTTCTGCTTATTCAAAACAGCTGGTGAAATGTGCTGAGTGAAGGTTTTAGGGGACTATATGTACAGTAAGCTATTCATTCATTCTTAAACCTGTTTCTTGGAGGTGATTCAGGTCTCTGGTTCTCAAACCAGTGATTGTGTTTTGATTGGCTATTTGGCCACATTGCCTTTGCTCCCTCTGCACATCATCAAAGCCATTCATCATTTGTTGATTAGGTGTCTTCAACCTCTATAGTGGACTTATCTCTAAGTCATCACCTTGCAAAATAAAAAAATTATTGTGTGCTTAAAACTGCTGGCTTCATTCAGCAAACTAACCAAGTCACATTTAGTCAAACACATTAGTCATTGTACTATTTGTTGCCAACAGTGAATTTATTGATTAGTTACTCACAGTCTTCCCAAACCAACCTAATACAATCAGTGTCCATGTTCTGTCCGGCCCACTCAGAAATTCAGTTTCCACTGCTATAAAACAGAGAAATGTTGGTGACAACTTGTTTTAAAAATTATTTGAATGATTCATTAATTATCTAAGCAGCAGATTCTTTTTCTGTCAAAATCTGACCTTGAGTAATCATTTGACCTTTTACTGAATAGTGTGAGTCACAAGTTATCTTAGAGCTTCAAAATTAGCCATTTATAGCTGTTCTGGCATTTAGTAAATCATCATCAGTAAGTCATTTTAAAAACACAACTATCAATAAAAATGACATAACCTCATTCTGTATCATTATGGATATTTTTAGTTTTATGGTCTTTAAAGCAGACCTGTCTATTTCTGTTAAATTTGTAATGTTACAATGGCGACTGCTCAACTAATGATAGAGGCATATCAGAATCAGACGAATATGTAGAAGTAATGAGCCAAAAGCTCAAGTTTCAGACTGCTCTAACTTGCTCCATTTCACATACTTTTTTTCCTACTCTTGAGTATGCATGATGTCACTGAGTCTAGATAATATTGTCATTACAGACCCATCCACCTGCTATTGAGCCTGTGTTTTTATCAGGGATAGCCAATCAGAAGAATGTTGCGTTAAAGATGAGAACTAAAATACAGATGCTGGATGAAATGAGGGACTGTACCAAGGCCCAGTATAAGATTAATCGGGATTGTTTTGAAATAATAATAGACTAGAGTCCAAGAGTAGCAAGAAGATCTTGATAGATTGTACCGTGAATCTCTACATTTTATTAAAAATCCAAAGTCTCTGATAACTTACAAAAACCAATATTGGTTTATCTTTCTCTATGAAGCGATATTATTTAACACTATTGGACGCCTCTTTGTTGCCATATCAATAGTTACTAGCTATGATTGGCCTTTTTTGATGTGACTAGAGTTCTGACAGATGTGGGGACAACAGTGTTTTGTTAGACATGGAATTTACAGGAAGACCTTAAACTTAAACATGGCTATAGCTATTGGTGAATTTAAATCATCATATGGATTGCAGAAAAGGAGACATTTCATTATTTTTTTTAGAGGCCACTAATGTTTTATGTTATTTGTTTATTGCATATTAATTGTATGTATGTAGACCTTGTATTTTTTGTTGTATTTGTGGTATTTTGGGGATATATGTCTAAAAGTTGCATTGGCCAAATCTCCCTTGCAAAACAGATTTGATTTCAAAAGAACTTCCTAAATAATGCTAAATAAATAAATAAACAAACACAAAGCTGGAAATGAGCACAAGTCTCCTTTATTAAACCAAACAAACAACAGACTGCAGAAAGCTTATTTTAAATTTAAACGAATCATATGTTGCAAATTTGATGGAACAGTTTCTTTGATTGACAGATACTACACCTCCAGTCTTTACGTTACCCACCAGGTGTCAGTAGCCTACATGTCACTAATGTACTGCATGGTGCAAAAGCAGACAAAGAGTATACCTGGATCCCCACCATTTATACATGCCAGTGGATTAACTAAGCACAAACTGGAACCAAATGTGCCACAGCATGTTAGAAATTATAACGCTGAAGCTGCAGACAAACTGGTTCTCAATAAAAAACAACAACATTTGCTTCTTTGATACTTAAAATGATCTTAAGACAGTTTAACTGCGCTAGATGACTAAGTGCTTTCTACGAAACATGACTAAGAGCATGAAGTAGTCTGAGCTGAAAGAGATGCTTTGATCAGTGCCCTACTTTTCTTGGGCTAAAGAGGCGATGAGGCGGAGGGAGATGCACGCGAGAGGCAGGGAGGGGGGCGGTCCTACGTGTCCTCCTCCCCAGTCTTGCGCTCAGTGGTGTGCAGCATTTGAACAGAGGCAGACAGGGGAAGCAGAATCAGTGGCTAGACATGACCTTAGAATAAATTTGAGGAGTAACCCGATGGTTTCAAACCACGGACCTTGAACATCTGGATTTCCCTTCGTATTGGATATTTAATTTAAAAGGAGGTGTTGGAGGAATATCTCCCCTCAGCGTTGGACTCTATCTACCAGTTCCTCAGCATAAAACCATACCTGGCGCAGGTCTCAGAGTCTCCTTAATCTTATTTGTAGATAGACAGCGAGCCCGGCTGGCGACACATTAGAGTATCTTTATTTAAAGCGCTTTAACAGAAAATGTGAATCCCTGCCTTCTCCGTGAGGGAGCCGAAACCCCGTCGTTGGCATCTGAAACAGCTGGCTTGTGTCTAGAAAATTGTGGATTAACGATTTTTTTTACCCCTTATCCAAAGGAACCTCGGACGTCTTTCAGTGGCCTGTAGCCACAATGAGCGTCGATTTAATTGAATTAACTACATGAGCGGTGTCAAAAGAAACGCGTTTCTCTCCGATTTAAAAAGGGAAAAAACCCATATCTGCTGAAATAAACGGCGCCAGGAAAATATGGAAAACGAGGTGTTCACTCCTTTGCTGGAGCAGTTCATGCTCACACCTCTGGTCTGCTGGGTAAGCTCCCTAATTAGCTATTCAGATGTGTCTTGAGCTCGCCAATTAATCACCCCATGCTGTTCTTTTATTGATTATCTATTGTCCCCTTTTCAGGTGAAGACGGTCGGACACTCGACGGTGACCGATGGCACCAAATTATCGGAATATATTGAATTAGTGGATGGGATTTACCTGAATGAGATAATGCTTGAGATGTAAGTAGTTTGCGGCACACATCCAGAAATATTACCCATCATTGCATTAACAAGGGTTACATGGTTAAACCGTACCCATTCTGTGTGGTTATATGTATGCTTTTTGGTCAGTAAACGGGGTCTGTGGGTGTGGAGGAAGGTCAAAGTGGTACTCACCCTGGGGTTTTTTCGTGGGGTCATCCCCTCATGAGCAAATTAAGCAACTGCAGCCTCTGTCCGGCGCTTAAAATGAATGTAGGCTAAGCACAAAGGGACCTTGTATTGGGGTCAATGATGGGTCGCACTGTCAGAAATCTTTGCAGACAGTTATTGTCAGGGGTTCTTTAGAGCTCCGCAGATTGTCTGCAGGCATGTTTGCTGCAAAGATGCGTGCGTGTTTTCTTTTAAGTCATCCTACACTGTCATCTGCAGCCGACTGGAAGACACCCCGCCCCTGGAAGCTGCAGCTTCACGTTTCCTGCTGTGCTGTAAATTAAACTAGAAATAGTAGCCCTAAGAGGAATCCCTGGTAGCAGCACAGAATCTGGATGTTGACTGCACTGCAATGCAGCAGGCCAACATTTGGTTTACATTCAGCTGAAAGGGAAAGACTGCTTATGTATTGGGAGTTCTGTTGATAGTGAGAGAGGTTGGATGTTTGATAAGGCAAAGGAATTTCATGTTCAGTTTGTCTCTTTCCAGTCATAAATATATAAAACATGGCAGAACACCGCTTTCCATTCCTTTGTCTGGCTCCTGGCTGGTACTTCCTGCTAGCAGGACAATTTTTCATATTTTCCGCTAATGCTACACTCCACACTGTCAGCATTTATCCCCCCGCCTGCCTGTCTAAGCACCATTCAACCCAGCCTGCTCCCACTGGAATTGATTTTCACCTCTCAAGAGATTATGTGTTGCACTTTCATGTGACAACTTCTTGCCACATCAGTAGCTCAGGGAAATGTATGGATATTCTAATCTGTCTTTCCATTGTTTTGTGTACAGATTTATGTTAGTAACAAGTGTGTAGTGTTTCAGAAGGATAAATGTGTGGCTGCATTGCATGAGGAGCTGATTAACCCCCCACACGGTTTCCTCTCTTTGGATGGTTTCCTCTTCCTCCTGTCCTGCCTTCTTATAATGTCCTCGACCTCTTGCTGTTCGCCCATCACTCTAAGCTGCCTATCTTGAGGTTTCAACTATCTCTTCCAGCTCTTTTTCCCATGCTTGTTTTCCTCCTCCAGGCTTTTTCTACATGCTGATGTATTCTCCAAATGGCAAGGCCGTCTTTCCTCTTCCACACATAGCTTCATCAAACAAGTCTGCTATATTTTTAGTGCATTTTCCCCCTTATGGGACACACTATGGTGGAAAAAGAAACAGGAAGGATATGGGGGGAAGGGAAGGGTCAGAGGACCAAGGAAGGCAGAAAATGATTTGCCAAAAAGCCAGAGATGAAAAAAAACAAACAACTTTGACATGACAGGAAAGATTTGCAAAAATTGAGCAAGCATTTAACACACAAAAGACAAATTCACATCCCTGGTTTGCTGAGCCACAATGGCAATTCCTCAGTTCTACATATTAACACAAAGGTTTGTGGCCATGTAATTGGTAGGATTTCAGTGTGCAGTAAAATGGAAAGAGCCAGAAGGAAATTTCCTGTGGATGGTTGAGAGCTCTATGCTAAAATGAACCGTGACTGCCTTAGTGATCGCCTGACAGGATACTGGGAATATTCAGTCACAGCCCGCACAGTGTGTTTATGTTTGTGTGTGTCTGCATGCTTTTCTGCAGGGCTTCTGTCTCTGTGTGGGAGTTTGTGTATCTGTGTTTTTTTTGTTTTTTCTTTTCCCTGTGTATTTGGTTTTGGACTGAGGCAGCTGTTGGTAGTCATCTTGTTCAGCCACCCTCCCACTCAAAGGGCTACAGTATTGGTCAGATTTAGTGTTGGTGAGACTGCTCTTTGTCTGCCTCTCCTGCTTTACAGGCACTGCAGGATTAACTTCAGCTAACTGAAATATCATAAACTCAACTGTATATTACACCTCATGGTTGTAAACTTTGCAGCTGCTGCAGAGCCCTTTGAATAATTGCTATATCATTTTTTTTCATTGTCATCCTTTTGTAAATGTAACATGAGCTTATTCAGTATTAAGACCATAAATGTGGTTGAAAGCAATGCGTGGTGTGTGGTTATACTTCCTTCGGCTCCATCTCTCATTAAAAGTAGCTTAGAAACTTCTCCGAATACCTGTAGGTGATAATTAACAGGGCTCCCACTAGAACACTCTTACTCACACATTTAGTTTTTTCCTTTTCTCCTCTGTTGTGACAGCTTGAAACATATTGTAGTGAGTGTTATTGCCTTGCTTGAAATTGATCCAGCTGCACTAAAAAGCTGTACTCTACTGGTGTTACCCTCCAGCTGCTGTTTACATTAAAAACCAGCAACAAAAAAACACCCACTAGCGTTCAGCACAGTTAGCACTGCATTTAGAAGAGTCAATGATATAACTACAAAACTTACATAAATGAGTGGATGGAAGTCGGCATACTTTTATGTTAAAATAAAACATTAATAAATATTGTGTGATCACTTCACATGCATGCCTAATTACACACCTTTGTGGTATTTTATTGGCAACATCAGCTGTTGTAGAGCAAGCTTTAGTATTGCTGTGCGCATGTCTCTATCTAGCACAAAGCAGGAGACATGGCAGACCGGCTGGCAGCAGTTGTCATGAGGACAGCATGGGAGAGCACAGAAAGAGCTGAGAGACCCCAGGATTATCTAACGGTTTGCTGACAGACACCCAGATGGCACCGTGTCCCCTCCCCCTGCCCTCGTGTGACTGACATTACCTAGCCAATTACATCGCCTCCGTAGTGCTGTCGAACCAATTAGTTTTCCCGCCCAGCAAGAAAGCGCCAATTAAATTTTTGTCAGAGTGACAACTGTCCATTTGAATTCTTGGCTTTTTTGCAAAGTCTGTAGACTCGTGCTGGCTCCTTGGCCTGTTCGGTCAACCGGTCAGTCCGTCCTTTTACAGGCTGCAGTTACCTGATTTATTTGAGTGAGACAGACAGTTGATGGAAATCGGGTGCACAACATTTGTCATGTTGGATGTCAGTGCTTTTCTAGCATTGCAAAGCTGTGAGCTTTGCAATGCTAACTTTGCAATGCTAACAACTTTAAACTAGAAAAGATGTTCAAAAAACTGGCTGCTAATTTTACTGAAGTAGCTACAAGTGTAAAGTAGTAAAGCATATGTGAGAAATGGAAAGAATGCGGTTCCACATGTTCTGTGGTCAGTACTTCTGTTTATTATTCAGACAGATCAGTGCATGTCTGTAAGTCTGTCTGAATGGGTGCACATATGGGAAAGAGAATGTGAGAAAATTGAGCGTAACTACCAGCTGTCAGAATTTTCATCTGCATATTTTTTTCTCAGTGTATTTCAGTACACTTTGTTTGTACTGTTGTAACAGCCATTGAGGTCTGCCGTAGATAATCAACTTAAAATTACAATTTAAATGGATGTAAATTCCAGCATTGGCTGGGTTTTACTGTGTGAAGTCATATGTGCACCAATCTAATACTTTACTTGAAACAAAGCTCTGTTGCATGTTGATACATGTCTTTTGTTTTTTTGTCATATTTGTCTTTACAATTTTTACTCAGGAATCACACCCAGGTATTATTGCACCTCTGCTCTTCTCTAGTTTTTTTTTTTTTTTTTTTTTAGCAAACTAGAACAGCTAAGAAAAAAATACTACAAGTCATGCAATACCAATAGGTCTCAGAGGGGTAAATATTTCAATAGGGTCAAATCTTATGTTCTTTTTCTTCTGCTGTCTCTCTTCATCATTTACCAACACTTACAGATCCTGCACCACATGCTCTTAGTCTGTTTCTCCCGTCTTTCCTCCAGCTGGCATCTCCATCTCTCCACTTCCTTTTCTGTCCACACCTCAGCACTCCTCTCACTCTCATTTCTCTCTCCTGTTTTCTTTTGAGCAGCACGTTGAAGCCTTTGTTAGCTTTCTCTGGGGCTAGTTACAGCAGACATAGTTGAAATTCCTGCTGGATTGGAGAATGGAGGCAGACAAATGTGCTGCTGGGTTGTTAGACTGTTTGATTTCCCTCCTGCTCCTGGCTGGAGTGTGGGCTCCATCCTTCAACATCAAAGTGTTCGCCTTGGATCTCAACTCTCATAATCATCATTGTGTCATTCTCTCTGTGCCCGGCGAGCAGGGGGATGTGTATCATATCAGGAAGGAAACGGCAGCTGTGACCTTGGGAGGACAAAACTTTAACAAGGCTGTGTTAATATGAGGCACTCCAAACCTCGGAAACAAGGACGTTTAACCCCAAAGGAATCATCGTAGAAATTTAATCGCAGAGTTTTTCACTCTAGCAGTGCAGAGTCATTTGACTTACAATTACCCGACTCTTAAAGTATAGTATTTAAGTTTGCTGCTGCATAGCATTTAGCATGACTATGAATAAATTGCTGCCCATCACAATTTAATACTGAACTTTTGAATTCCACTACTGATGCTATTTGCCACCATTTCAAATGTTCATTTTGGCAGCTTTATATCAGATTTTTATTAAAGGTAGCTGTTAATTTGCTGGTGCTGCTATTTGCAATTAATGCAAACTCAACATTTCCTCCATCTGTTACTTATTTCTATCCCTTCAGCGGCTCAGGGATATAATCCCTTCTGTTCAATGAAAGACTTATGGGGTGAAACATCTGCAGGAATTGTTGAGTTTCATTAACAGCAGCTTAACACTGAGAATTAACAGCAAAGTAAAATTAATCATCGACCAGGTAAAACAATTTCTGTTCCAAAGAGTGACCCATAGCAGAATGATTGAAGTGTGATTTATGTTAGAAAGATTCATTCTCTATATTGACAGTGGATGTGTCTAAATAAGGTGCGAACCCTTCTCAAATGAATTAATAATTAATCTTATTTAAAAGTTTCTCTTTTGCAAATGTGTGTTTGCAAAAAAGTACTTTTTATACTTTTTGACAGATAGTGTGTAGTCCTGCGGCAGAACTCCACCTTCACTATCGTCGACTGAAAGTAGCAACACTAGACCTTACTTTGCTCTGAGGCCTTGAGGAACCAGTGCTTCACCTCCTACACATTTCCAGTTTGAGCAGTTAGTCCTTCATTATGCAGATAAACTGCAAGATAGATGACTAACCTTGGAAGGACTTTCCTCAGCACCTCCAATCCAGATTGGTAGGAATGAGTTCAGCTACAATCCTTGTGGGTACACGGAAGACAGGAAGAGGCCCTGTGGTAACAGAAAGACAAAGACGGAAAAGAAACGACTCCATGAAAAACCAGGACAAGGAAATGGGGCGATGAGAACTCGGTGTGTTTAAGCACTACAGTTTCCGTGAGAAAAGGTGAAGAATGAGAGAAGAGGATGCAGTCCACATCTGTAAAGAGTGGTGGATGTTACTTTGTTCCAGCATCTTGCACTCCCAGTATTCTAATGGGGTAAAGTAATATAATCTGCATTGCAGCCCAAGTTAAAAATAACCTAATGGTGCAGTGACATATGATGCTCTAGAATCACCGTCTGATTCCTCACTAATTTGAGATTAATTGGATTTATAAGAGTATGTGTTACCTCCTGCCTGTGCTTACTGTACTTCAAAGCTTCTGTTTGGAAGTGCAGTCAGTGTAATGATGCACTCCAAAATCTAAAAGATAAGTGCTGATTTCCTCATTTTATAGCTGACTTGTTAGTATGGATCATTGTTAATAACTTTCTTTGCTTTCATAGTAAGTGTGATGTTTTAATGAAGGTATCCTATTTATTTACTATTCATTAATCAATTCCCTAATATTTGACCGATATTCCTACATGTCCACAAATATTGGATTAGTGTCCGACAGAATGAAGTCTTGACTATGCTCCATTGTGGACGTGGACAGCTGGAGACCCAACAAGCATGCAATGATTCCTGTTATCCTCCTTGGAAATGCGCTGCCTGGGGCGGATGCGTCGTCGGTGCATTGTAATGTAAATTCCCTGCGGACAAAAAACAGGCAGGCACCTGGGTGTGCACAAAATTTACGCCGTTCAGATTCAGGTGGATTCGTGTTTACTCACAGACAAGGAAAGTCGAGGCTTCAGATCACAGAAATACAAGTGGTAAATATGAGCTTCCTCCAAAGGGTATTTGGACTCGGGAGGAGCTCAGTAATTTTGGAGTGTCTCAAAGTAGTACTTATACTCCCTCGCACTGAAAGTAGCCGGGATAAATGGTAGAAAAGAGTATCATTTTCTATCAGCCTGTTAGTTAACAGTTCTACAAGCCATATAAGGTCTAGATCTGTGTTACTGGGTTGGTTGCATGCCCTCAGTGGTATTTGAACCAACTGGTTTAAAATTTTGACATCTTAAAGGCTTCTGCTGTTTCTTTGTGCTTCTGAGTGGTGGAAAAAACAAACCGAGGGCGTGTCAGACAGCCTTAATTCTTTACACCGACCTGAAATTATCCTGAACCAAACCGTCAGCCTTAACACGGCTGCTAATAAGAGCTCATCCCCCAGATTTCTTTCACCGGCCTCCTGTGTATGTTTGTCTTCTCTCTCACATGGAGGCACAAACACACCCCTCCTGCTGTGTTTGGACAGTACAGCTCACAATCTCCATCTCCAGCACGTGGCCAAATGGGGCCTGGGCTTTGTGTGTACGCGCATTTAGGCTGCTTTCTGTATTGGTGTGTGTACGGGCATGTGCCTGGCTGCCCACGTTGACTCTAATGTAGCCTGTCATATATAGGCTAACACTACTCTCTAACCTACCCAGCCAATCAAAGCTTGCAGATGAGAGGAGGAAGCCCAGTGGCCGCCTGCTCTGCATAAGGCTGCAGTGCCTATCGACGGCAACCATGAACCGACTTATTGACTGGCCGTCTGGCTGACTTGCTGACTAGTTGTCTGTGTTGCTGCCTCTTGAGCTGGCTTTGCCTGTTCATCCTTAATCTGTTTGTCTATTTAAAGTCTTAGGTTTATTGTATCAGCAGGAACAGGGAGGGGGAGGCAATAAGTTGGATTTTCTTTTCTTTTTTTTTTTTTCTTTTTTTTTTAACTGCTGTTAAGCCCCTGTATTTAGTCGCCCGCTGATCCACAGGGGTGTCAGCCTGTCCCAGACTAGTAACATCAGAGATTGTGCAGGAGAAATGAGTAGTGGATTGCATGTTATTGTCATGAGATGGTGACTGCCATGTTGTCAGCTGAGCGTGATGATGATGATGGAATGCATGAATAGTAACAACATTTTTTTTTCTCTTCCTTTTCCCCTTCTCCAAGTATTTCTCACACACCTCGTTCACCACATTACCCTCCTCGCACTGATAGGATTACAGCTTCCTCTGTGCTTTTTAATTAATGGGTTAAATAGACCCCCTACTATGGACCTCGAAAGGGGCTGTGTGTGCATGTGGAGGGGAGAGATGGCAAGGTCATGTGACTTCGTTTAGCACGGTATTAAAAAGAGCCGTGTGTGTGTGTGTGTGTGTGTGTGTGTGTGTGTGTGTGTGAGAGAGAGAGAGAGAGAGAGTGTATTTCAGGGTGGAGGCTGTTGAAAAGCCGAATTAACACATCCACACTGCAGCCATTTGAGAGAGAGACTTTTCATATAAACCCAAGACTTCTAAATAAATTCATAAATGGGTCTAAATTGATAACTGGAGTCTTTATATTACTGTGTATTAAGCAAGTATGCTTTGTTTTGTTTCTATTAGAGGTATATTTAATGGTGCTCAGTGCAAGGAGAATGTAATGGTGGTAAAACAAGAAAAGGATTTAACCAGTCACCAATGAATGAATGTTGCTGAAGATAAATACAACCCTTGACATTCAGCGTCTTCTTCTAAACAGGAAAAATAAATCTTGATTATATCTTTGTAATCAAATTATGAGCTGTGCAGATACAGACATTCCTTTGCGATTCTTGGGTGTTTCAGAAGCAGTCATGCACACACATGCATGACGACACATGTGCTGCACACTACATGCATGCATGCATACATTTATAAGCAGTCAGGATCCTTCTCAGGCGCAAGGCAGCCATGTTGACCCTCATAAATAGGTCATGGAGCATACACAATGAGGTTTAAAGTGCATATCACGATAATCAGAGCTGCTCTCTGGCATTGTTGGTGTAAGGCATGATGGTAAGGAAAATACCACGACTTAATTACTTGGATATGTTTCCCTTATGGAGGATAGGAGGTATTTTACTTTATATAGCTATAACACATGGAAGCTGAATGGTGAAATGGTTCATCATTTTGATGGATCATCAAAATGTGTTGCCTCAAATATTGTTAAGTAAATTATTTCATTATTTTTATCTATAGGAACAGCAAAATTAATGTGTGGCAAGTTTGTTAAAATGAGTTAAGTTTAGTATAAAATGTAGCTGGTTAATTATCGGTTTAAAATTAAATTAGCATGAGTGTTAAATTGCATTTCACTTTAAAGTGGTGTGTGTGTGTGTGTGTGTGTGTGTGTGTGTGTGTGTGTGTGAGTGAGAGAGATCTATTGGCCTTAGCGGATGTGGTTCTGTTTTACTTAGTCTTATGCAAAAAAAGTTTTCACGAGGCTCCTAAATACACCCTTACTGTTTCAATATGAATTAAGAAAGTAAGGAGCATCCAGGTGCTACTGATGTATTGCAATTAATAAACTGATCATTAGCAAGTGTGAACACCTTTTAATAAAGCAGATGATTTAGCAGTTCATTTGTCTATTCATCATTGAAGTTGTGAAGTTGTTAACACAATACCACAATCTTTTAAGGGATGGAAGATTGTCTGAGAAATTCACTCCAAGTTCAGACTGTGCAATGCACAGAGGAACCGCTAAAAATCCAGAGCTATGTCTCGGACACCACAAGCATTACTCATTAAGAAGGGTTGACAGAAAAACATGGCAGCACAGCTCAGGTTTGCATCAACAAACCACAATGTGTGGAACAATGACCTTTGGACAGATGTAATGCACAGTACCATGTTTGGTAAAATCAAGAACAGCATATCAGAAGCACGGTAGTGGAGGGGTGATGATTTGGCCTTGTTTTGCATCCACTGGCTCTGGCCAGCTTGCAGTGAATGACTTGACCGTGAACCCCTCTGTTTACCAAGTATTCTAGAGTTAAATGTGACATGTGTCCCAAAACTAAATGTTGGCCCAAATTGGGTCATGAAAAACAGGACAGTGATCCTGAGTATGCCGGCTAATGAGCTGTGCATAAAAGAAAGCCTGCAGGCCTCAGTTGAGTAAACTGAAGTAATGCTTTGAAGAAGAACGAGCCAAAATTCCTTCACAAGAATGTGAGAGACTGATAAAGTCTTACAGAAAACAATTACTAAAGTTAAGGGTAATAAAATAAATAAATAAATAAAAAAGTAAAGATTTCTGCAAACCATTGACTCATCGGGTGGACTTTTAGTGGAACTTTTAGTGGGATTACTGAAGGAAATGCTGCCCATCTAAAGCTACACTCATTATGTAGAACAAATAAACTGTATGAAAAGTATTTGAGACAAATGTTACAGCAATATATAGATGCATTTGGCATTAGCAAATGTGAAATTAAGACTTTCTCTCTAGTTGCTCAAGGGCTGCCATTTTGTCATCGCCTCAGTTCTGTGACTCAAGGAAACTGGAATTTCCCTCAGGGGATCAGTAGATATCACATTAAATACACAAGACTTGTATAGTATCAATCTTTTTAACCTCTAACTAGCTGGTTGAACTTCTTTTTTCTCTCCCTCCAATCAGTGTCGTTTATCCTATCAAAGAACTTTATTGTTAAAACCTGGGAGATTATTAGCCATAAATGATGCAGACTCTGAGCTTGACAGCAGGTCAGCATGTCAGGCTTTCCAATGATGGGAGGATACAAGTTGCTAAGGATTTGTCTGATTAATTATCTTACCAGTAGACTTAATTGGTGAATGTTTGTAATTAGGCTTGGTAACATTCACAGATGTGCAAATTGTTTGGATTGCTATCAGTTACTATGTGAAATGGTTCTGTGTGGATGTGGAATGTTTGGCTCCTTAAAACGTGTTGACGCCTGTGATAATATAAGTTGTGATGCATGCGCCGTTTAACATCCCTTAGGCAACACTCACCGAGGGCACACAGCCTCTTGACTCTGCAGGCAGCATGAAGGCAATGATCACAGTTAAATGTCACAGAACTGCTGATATACAACGCCTCAGTGTAGCCTAGTGGGTATCAAATGTTTTCTGACATTCCCCAAATCGAAGTAAAACATGTAGTAAGCAAAAGGAAGCTCTTGTTTGTGCATTTTCCCTGAAAGTGATTATAAAATTAATTTTGCTTCACTCCCCCCCCCCCCCCCTCTGGTTTTCCACGTCCCATCAACAGAGCCACTATGCCCCATCTCAGTGATTTTCCCCCGCAGTTGGTGTAACCCAAATGTTTAAATACTTCAAGAGCTTTGAACTTTAGTACTTTAATTTGGACCCTAGAAACTGTCTGAAACTTTGGTGCCACTAATGTTTTGTTGGTTGTGGTTTCTTTTAACATTGTTATGGCACTCTGTTTATTTAAGCAAGGGTCTACTGTCACTCTACGGCTTATATACAGAGCCATTCTATTACATAAAGCAATGATACAATGGCAATTCTTAGAAACAAAGAAATCTTCACCTGATATTTATCTTTGCTACAAACTTGGATTGTTGAATAACCCTTATTCCATTTCTCCTACAGAAATCCCAAAGCCACAGTGCAGCGCACCAACAAGAAAGTGAACAATGACTCCACACTGCGCATCCAGAACCTTTCTATTCTCATCAGGCAGATTAAATCCTACTATCAGGTAAGATTTTACTACTTTGCTTTATCAGAAGTTAAAAGTAGCCACACTGAAGTGATTGTTAGGCGCTATTTATTGCAGATATGTCATAAAAATGTGTGGATTTAGTGATAAGGGTCAAAATCCCTTAAATTTAGCTCTTCATACATACCCCATGTTCCTTTATGCCTAAAACAGGAGTTGGCTTTCACCACCTTTCACCACCAAAAATGTATCAGTTAACACACTCGTCAAGTTTAGCTCAGCATACACACAAGCTCATGCCACATAAAGAGTTGGCTGTATAAACGGAGATGTATTTGCAGATGTGTATGTGAGTGATGTGGTATCAGCCTCCATCCAGATGTCAAAAGTAGCCCAGTAAATTTAAAGAGACGTCAGGAATGTAAAACAGTGATGTGGTTACTCGTCTATAGTGTCTGCTATATATTTTTAACTTAAATCTGCTTATGTACCATTTCCGTCTTGAACAATTTTCTTAATTTTAGAGAGTTTCATCCGACAGTGAGAAAAATAAGGCAGTTGTCCTGATATTGATTCATTCTGTGTAAATGTCCTAGAAAAATGAGGAAATCTAACTTACTGCCTAAAAGATACTCTTATAAACTTTGGTCAGAGGTTTGAAGTTGATATAAGTAGACCAAGTTACGCATACTGAAGTAGATTACTGCTTAGCATGTTATCAGGTCTATATACGTTTCAGTTTCCGTTCATGGTTAATCATTACTTGTGAATCTACAGTCTTTGCAGTTGATCATATCAGTAAATAAAGGCTCACACTTAGTAAATACTTTATCAAATACTGCAACAGTATAGTATACTGCTGAGTTACTGTCTGCTGCTCGTCAAATACATTTCATTGCAGTGTTGACCCTGTGCTAACTTCCATATGACAAAACTGAAAACATGTGTGGTGAACTGGTCACAAGCAGTAAATCCCACTAATGCTGTGATATATTTGATATATTTGTGCATACTCAACCTGGATAATCTCTTGACTGCTTGCATATGTGGGACAACACATGGTTGATTTGTGTCGAACAACTTTGGTTTGCAGCCCACTTCCAAGTGCGGATGCCAGATATTTGAATCTGTAATCCTCCCCTATCTCTGTGGTAGAGTGTACATTTTTTCTCTGCTTATCAGTGCTCTGTATCTCACATATAATATAAAGTTTAGTTGGCATAGAATGATATTTTCAGCTGAATTAATGCACGACACAAAATGGTCTGAACACTTTTTGATATTCTTTAACATATGTTGAGACACCCGGTGTTTCCAAGAAATACTGGTGAGCATGACAGTCATGTATTTTTATGTATCATGCAGTTTAAATTCAAGGTGTTAAGATGAGGTAGGGTTACTTGATTTCAGTGGGGTTTTTTTGTTTTTTGTTTTTTAAAGTGGATGTTCTTTAACTTGAGATAAATTCATGTATCTAAAAGGACAGAACACATTAATCAGCATTTCTGTGAAACTACCAGTGTCACCCAGCGTTCCTGTGGCAAGATGTTTTTAAAGGTGCTTTGTTTTTTGTAATCTTTGGAAAACAGTTTTGTAATACAGGTTGATTTATTGCCCAACCTCAAATGCATAAGTTGCCCCATGGTAGGTTGCTGTTACGGTTGTGTAGTTTAGCGTGCTGTCCCACAGCATTCCTCAGTGTCTGCTCCGTATTGTTTATAACGGTTATGCATGTGTGTTGTGAAACCTGCAAGGTTGACAGATTCGCAGAGAATATGATTCACATTGTTGCTGGAACTGTGTTTATGGTAATCAGGAGTTGTGTGCGCAAACATGCTGTTGCAACAGTGCAATGAGTTTAGGAATGCCGATCTAGCCAAGCAGTCAACCTGATAGACACAAATTCCCACACTACAGGTTTAGGATTGACTTGTATCCTCATGGGTTGTGAGTGTGCTGGGCTTGTGTAAGAATTAGTCATTAAAACTGCCATTTCTAATTTCTGTTGCAAAGTCTGTTGTGCAGACTTTTACATTATAAGGCCACAAAAGCTCCAGTGGGCATCTTTAAAAGGACTTGCCAAATTATGTGCCATAGAATCAATGTGTGCCAGTTTCCTCTGAGGTTGATTAATGACTAGCAGAGTAAATGAATGATGAGATGACAGGAAGTGTTAATGACATTAACTGGAAGTGACCCAATCTATCCTGTTTTTTAACATCCTGGATTTAGGCTTCAATAATGCCCCCATCTTCCGGGAGGTAGATTAAAAATATATGTATTTAGTTGAGTGCATGCACAATATACAGATATCTGATTTACTTTACGTTGCATTTGTAGTAAGGTTTGTCATTTTTCCAAGGTGTTCAGCACAGGATGCAGCATGTGCTTCCTGCTTATTTATATTAATTAAAAAACATCCTTTTCTGAAAAATTTAGCTTTTTGTGATTTAAGATTTAAGTACTGACCCTGCCTACTTGTGAGGGATAATTTGTTGCACTAATATGAGACAAATTCAGTTCAAGACCTTGCTAATGTAAGTAAACGGGTGTTGTTTTGGGTGTATATAGTACTGTGTAATCTGTGTGGTTGTTAGCTTTACGTGAACGTTGTAAGGCAACAATGCAACTCTTGTAGGGCCATGGCGTTTGATTAATCATCCCTGTTTGTATGGGTGTTGTTCTTTTGACCTCCTAGTCACGCCATTGTTCAGCCACTTGTGTCTGCAGCCTCAGACTCTCGGAGACCACCTACAGGCTTAAATCCCTCAAAGTTCCCTGCTGTCCTTGTTGTGTGTCTGACTGCCCCTATGATGACCTATTAGGGATTTAACTGACAACGGAAGGGTTATGTGTAGGATGTAATTTAAGTGAGCATTTTAATCATTTTGATTTGTGTGGTTTTGGACATATGTTATCTTGAATTTTTTTTTTTTTTTTTTTTTAAATGAAGTTCATATTTAGTTCATTAGCAGCTTAAAAGAAATAAAACTAAAGTGTCTATGAGGCTGTGTGTATTGTATTTAATAAAAAATAGTGAGTCTGAATGAGATTAATTCTATATTTGTTTAGATGAAAATGAAAAGCACTTTTTTTTGTTTCAATCTCTAATAATAGGGAAACGGTTTGTGTGTGCATGTGTTCTTTCTGTGGGGAAGCACGTTGGATGTTAAATTAATCAGTGGGTTAAAGATTAAACAGTCATACTTGTTGAGCATGCTAGGCTTTTCTTCCCCTGCAGCGCTGTTCAGAAATTGAAAAGCAGTTCATACGTATACCATATTTTCTGATTATGCTCCTCAGCAGAGTTTCAGAGCCATCCTGCAAAATATGTATCCATGTATAAATATATATGATCATACTATATTTGCACACATGCACAGTTTGCGCACTAGGCCACAGTCTTCTGGAGCAATGAGGAGGAAAATGACTTTGATAAATGGCTTTTCTGTGGTTTCCATTTCCTCTTACTGGTTTCACATTTCCAGTGACACATGGAAGAAGATGGTACCTTTCAGGTCTTAGGCTAATGGTGTTAGCAGCTTTATATTTACTGCAGCACTCAGCACTTTGGACGAGGATGCAGCATGCTTGGCTGCTTCCTACGATTCAATAAATTGATCTTGATCTTTGAGTCTGTGTAGTGGAGCATTGGAGGAACTCTGAGTAATTCAGCAACAAGAACTCAAGGCAGTTCAGAGAAGCTTTTTAAACAGACGTGCCCCGGTGACTGTGCTGTCGTCTTTATAAGCAGCACAGCAGCACATGTCCGGGAGGAAGGAGGAGGGAAGGACTTTATTTGGTCAGTCAGCAAGGGTTCAAATTTAATAATCTCCTCGTGTCAAGAGAAATGCAGTTATTAACTTTTTTGATAGCAGGCAGTTGCATACCTGGGATTTTCCTTTGTCCCTTTCCTCATCCCTTTGCCTCTAGGAGATGTAATCCTAGGAGCGTGTGTGTAGAAGCTGCGAGAAGTGAGCAGGCAAACAAGAAATTCAGTAATAACGGCTTTCATTTCAAAGTATCCCTGTCTTGGGCTGTGTTTGAGTATGAGGGTTGTCTTTCAGTGTCGTGTCATATTTGTGAGTCTTTGTCTCGGTTATTGTTCTGGTAAAGTAGATTCTGTAGGAGGAGGTTGATGTCTAGACAGGCTTCAGGCTTTGATTTTTAGAATCTGGTGAACATATCAAGGTTGAGCGTGTGTGTGTGTGTGTGCCTTTAGACATGGTGATTGCAACACAAGTAAGCAAGGGGTGGAAATTTTCATTCTGGTAATTATTGCATTGCTTTTGAGTAGAATATCAAGTTTCCTGGTACAGAGTCCACTGACTTTTCCATTGCACTGATGGTCAGTCCAAATATAGGCCAGGCCTCTTTTTAATTTAGTGGCCTTGGTTTGGCATTCTTAAGTGGGATGTAAGATGGAGCCTTCAGCTGAACTGAAGTCTTTGTGCATGTACTTTTCTCAAAGCTAAGTGAATCCCTTTGTCCTGGTTTATGAAACTCTGGCTCAGACACCATGTGGTGTCATTCATAGTCGAACGTAATCATTCAAACTGATGGAAGGGATTATAATTTTTTTCCCTCAAGTTAGGAAAGTGTATATACTTTTGTAGTTTTTCATAAAAATGTATAAATGGCACACAAATTATTGCAACTTGCATTGATTTACTTTATTTAGTGCACAGCAACATTTTGCTTCTATCCTTTGAGTTTTAGACGTTACATTTGAAAATAAGAGTGTTTTTGTCCCCTGTTTGCCTCTGCTTTGGTTTGGGGTGTGGTTTAAAGGCTGGGAGCTCTGTTTTGACTCTTTAAAGAGTAACAGAGGACACCATTGATGCAGAGTGTGCCTGGCCCCAAAGCTCTGCAAGGTTTTTTTTTTTTGGGTTTTTTTTTTTGCAGACTAATTCACGATAACGTTGCATGTTTAACGGTGATCTGAAAGCACTTTACCAGCGAGCAGCAGTTCTAAAGTCCTTTCAAACCCTTTATTTCACATTTTCTCTTTGCTGTTGTTTCAAAAGAGCATTTGGTGTTTGAATTTGTAATCCAAGCTTCAGATCTTTTATCCATCAGCTAAACCTGAGAAAGCATAAGGGTGAAACCTTTGAAATTGTGTGGCTGGCTTCACCTAACAGATGGATAATGTTTGCATCTTTCTTGTTGTAGCCTTTGCCTCAAGATACTGATTATGTTTTATTGCTTTCTGCTAGAAATTGTACTGTATTTGTATATTTTCACCAAGTCTGAACTTACTCACACAGTCCTTTCAGCATCAGTCATGAGCAAATCAGTTTATTAGGGCATGTGCTTGTAGCTGCAGGCTAAATGTGCTTTGTCATGCAGACTCACATGCTGGCTATTCTGAATAAGTCCTGTAGATTATAATAGTTTAATAGCTCAGTTTTTGAACTCTTACACAAGTAGCAGTCAGTCATACATCACTCTAGGCATATATAATAAGGTTTGGAGTTGATTCATATTGATCTGTCTGGCTCAAATCATGAAATAAACTATCTTTTTTTATTCTGTTCCCAAAACAATAACTTGGTTAAAGCAAAGACAATTGAAGAGTCTCAAAAACTGACAGATGCCAGACAGCCTGATTAAGTCGCTAATCAGATTACCTGACTATACAAATAAGAACTTAAAAGCTTGATTTATATCACTGAATCCCTTGGAGGTTACACTGTAATGGATATTGTTGGTGTTTACCTTTCTCTGCAGTCACGTGCAACACTGAGGTGGTTATGTTGGCTTTGGAGCTAATAAATATTGAAAAATGCTCATACTTATATTGAAAAAGGGCAGAAGAATTTAGAACAATTTGTCTATAGAGGTTGTCAGAGTTAGGAAAATGAGAAAAGACGTGAATAGACTGGAGGAAGGGGGCAGTCATTGTCTTATGGCTCAGCACACTGGAGTAAAAATAAAATGGCAATGATCGCAAGCTGATGGCACAGGTTGCCTGGTAGGAAGCAAGTGATCTGCAGATAGTTGTGGTCCTCAACTGCAGTCACGCTCGGATAGATTAGCAACTGTTTGCAAAACATTGTCGTCTTATTTATGAATGCAGACAGTGTGAATCACCAACGAGCACAACTCTTTTGCATAGTGTTTCTTTTCACAGAAAAGTGGTTGCTAGTTGGTTGGATTCTGGTTATTTTGCTATATCAAAACACTGTTTATAAACACAGATTGCAGATGTTGCAGACCTGGTTCCTGTCTTCAAAACAATAGTTTCAAAAGCAAATTGACTGTACATGACACATGGCCCCAAACTGTCAAATTGAAGCTGGCAGTTGTTTCGGGTTTGCAAAACCTGGTATTATTACTTTTCTGAGAAAAGGTGCAGAGGCCAACGTAAATCCCAGGGGCCAGAATCGGCCTGGCAAAGACTTAATCCTACCTGCTGAACAGCTTTTTGAAATATAAGGGAAGGCATACATTTTTGGACTTTTAACTTTGAAATAAAATTATACTCCACAGTAGATGGGTAACAAAAAAACAGCAAATAACAGAAAAGTTCCTGCCATTCACTGAATACAGTAGAAATTTCAGTTTTATAAATATGGGACAGTCTGAGCAGTGAGCTACACGAAATTGTGCCAGAAACTGTTATTTTAACTTGAGGATACTCAAAAATAAATAAAAGTTTGAATTTCTGGTTTCACTTTCATGTTGATGGTTTTCTGAGTAATGTCAAACATCAAAGAATGTCAAAGAAATATTGTAGTGAATGTCATCCATGTGTCACCTTTTGCCACTGGCTTTCTGGTTGGCTGCTTACTGTAAACAAACCTATATTGTGAGATGCATGAGTCAGTAAACGAACTCCCTTTTTTTTTTTCTTCAGATTTTATGAAGGTTGGTATTAAGTGTTGTTCCATTTTAAACCCAGAACCTCTCACCGTTCACACCAAATAATCACAGCCTTCAGTGGGAACTGAACATTAGCTTGCCTCTGCTCCTCTGCGTGCACATTGATCTGCAAGTGTTTGTGGATGTGCCTAGTAAGATAAAGCATAACAGGAATTTGTGGCAGTTAAATGCAGAGACAGTTCCTGTATGCCAAAAGGGAGATATTTATAGATGTTGTTTTTAAGGGGAAGCTAAGAGCTAGGTTCTTCTTTTTCTATTACTGAACTAAGGCATGTCTGCTATGTCTCTGTTATGGACTTACTGAAGATAAGAGTGACATTTTATTGGAAGCGTCAGTGAACAGTTGCACTTTTCTCAAACATAAATGCAGAAAAAGCCCACTGTGTCTTTGAAATCTCCAAAAATTCAATTTTCAGCAACACATTTACACAACCACTCAGATTTACTGCTCCAAAACGGTTTAGCACATTACAGAATTGACAACAGAAACAACCAAGCTAATTTGAATTATGCATCAAAGAGAGCAATAATTACTACAAAGACGTCTGTAGCATCAGACAAAGTTTTCCAGTCAGTGTAAAGCACAGCCCTAGGGATGACTGGATAGTGGGTGGTGGGGCAGGGCTTCCCCAGCCCACCTGCCAACACCTTTGAGACAAGCAGCAGGATCAACCCGTTCACTCGTTCTGCCTCGGGGCTCTCTTGTTAAAAGCACTCTAGCTGATGGATACCAGCAATGAACAAAGGAACTGGGCACTAATGGTGCATTTGCCTACTCCTCTTCATGTAAATGATGGTCTGTCCATCTGGCTATCAGTGGACCCTCACTGCTGCTCTTTTCATGGTAGTTTTTATTGCCAAGAGTGACTCTTGATTTTTATTTCTCTCCTAAAATTCAGTTGTTTTTGCTTGTAACCACTTTCTGCAAGGCTCCACTGACAATAGTAGTAAAGTAATTTTAATAAAGTGTTCATTTAAAAAATAATTCTCAAACCTTTTTTGTGGATTTTTACTCAGTTTGATAAGCTGTCAGTTCAGGTAAGCTGTTCACTTGTTAGTTTCTCTGAGACCATCAAAGTTTATTTTTGTTCTCCTCTTAAAATATTACTTTGACCAATAAGCTCACAGAATTATGTTGGCTTGCCCCTTGTTCTCTTGTGCAAACCCCTTAAGTGTACCTACAGCTCTTTTAGGCCTCTTACAGACATGAGATATGAAACATTGCTGACTTTATTCAAACGTGGCCAGAGCAGTGAAGAGTGAGCCATGGTACATGAGGTGTAATTCATGCAGCTATTTTATTATTATTAAAACGTGTGTGTTGAAAGTAACTTGTCTTCCTTTCTTTCTTTCTGTATCTACTTCCTCCCTTGCTAACTCATTCATCTCTCACACACGGTGACAGCAGCAGAGATAAACTATGAATAAACTGGCCTTATAAATGACTGCAAAATGCATTAGTCTGGATTTTTATCATACCTTGATGGATGGATGTGACTTCCTGTTTGTCTTGGGAATTTTAGCTCCAGCTTTATCTCATGCGGTCTTCCCTGGTCGACAGCCGTGAGACTGTTACTGTTTAAATTTTTACCACCAGGTCAACTTATCAAGAAAAGCTGTGTTATTCTTTAACATTGCTAATGACACACAGTTACATTTACCTGACTGCAGATGATTTAAGCTAGAAAGCTTGATGGTTTCCAGAGTCCCATCAATAGTTTGACTTGCTACAGAGAAACTTCACCTTCTCCCCAAAAGCGACTGTAGGGTAAGGCCTGATTTAGACGCAACCTATGTAAGGTTCCTATATAGGTCCCTCCATTTCATTTGACCCGTCATGTCTAATCCTGTAGTTGGCGCATTCTCCATCTAGGAATTTGCTGACATTTTCGAGTTCTTATGTGAATGCTATTAATATTATTCCTTATATTGAGGCTATTATTGCTATTCTCTCACTGATAAATTCAAAAACTAGAAGCCAGAAATACACTGGAAGAATCGACGGTAATGAACGCACTGATGTAACTACCTGACATGTCATTGCACTTCTGGGGAGGTCTACATTAGGTTACACCAAAGGTTACAGCATAGGGTTTTCAGAGGACTTTGCAGTTACTATGTAGCTATGTAACAGTGTGATATGTATACATACCCAGGACCACTGCTGTAATAAGTTTTCCATCAGTTTAAGCTGTAATAAGGTGATCATTTAGACTTAAAGAGGAAACCTTAATATGTCACTGGATGAATTCAAATGAGTGTAAAAATGGCTTTACCACATTGAACAACAGGAAAAGCTTTTCCTGCATTGATTTGGTCAGTGGGGATGTCGTGTGATCTGGCGTTTAAAGTGCTTGGTGTGTGTGCGATAGATATGAGAGAAAGCGGAAGCATGGTCCTTCCCATTGTTGTTGGCTGTAACCTTTTCAAGTTCATAATCTCTGCAGTTTTTCTCTGCAGAGGTGTGTGTGTGTGTGTGTGTACGCCTGCTCCTGAACATTTACTGTACCACGTGCTTCAGACTCTTGAGCATGGGGAGAATAAATCAATCTCCTCATTTCTATGGTAACACTCCACTCAGCAGAATGGGTGTGATTCAAGCTTTCAGGGCTCAGGCAGCATGTGTACAAGCACACACATACTGCACAATTAGTCCCCTGTTAAAGCTCTGCCGGTAGCGGAACTTGTGCTTGGGTGGAGAGATGGAAGGTGTGAGTGTTGAGAGGGCTACCTTAACAAAGAGCAGTCCTGTGTGACCAAAGCACAGCCAGCTTATGACCTCTCTATGGACAACACTGAACACACAGCAAACTTGCACACATACTGTAATGTGTAATAATTTTCGCATGGTTTTCGCAGCTCGAGGTGCAAATCTCATCTGCAAGAAGATTATCTCCATTCTCAGCACGTCCATTCACTGACCTTGAGCCTTAGACAATAGAGATGTCTGCAGATCTCAAAATGATCATCTGCCTTGCAATTTTCTTAATGTATTCTATTGTACATGCTTTGGGTTTATCTTACGTTTCAATTGAGGATGTTTTTGCTTCGCCTATCAGAGGAAATGGCTCAATAATACAAAGGGAAAGAGGAAGTGCAATATGTTTTTAAGTATTTCCACTTTTTGTTCACACATACTACATGATGACAGCTGTGTGTGCAGAGAGAACATGTTGAGGGAGTATATTCCAAGGTTTGGGTGGCTGTATGGGGGTGGGTGTGTGGATAAGCTTCCACTTAACCTGTACCTCATTTTAGCAACCTGTCTAAATGTCTCTGTAGGATGCAAGAGCAGCCAGTGTTGAGGAGCTGTGGATCCTCATGGAATCAATAATACAGCAATATAGTGTCAGGATAGGGGGATGGTGGGGTAAAGAAAGATGAGAAAAGAGGAGGAGGAGGAGCCCAGCACTGCGTGCCTGGAGTGAAAAGTGATGGAATCAAAGCTGTAGCTCTCTTTCTTTCATTTCTCCATCTTTGCCATTTTCCCCATTCTCTCCTCATTTCCCCCCTTGCTCATCACACATGCCTCTCAATGTCTGAATAACGTCTCTTTTTTTTTTTTTTTTCTTTTTTTAAATTTAGTTTAATGATTGGCTATTCCACATCCCCCATGTGTGAAATGGAAATGATTAGACATTTGTAGTATTGGAGGCTGTCATATTGACTTGGCTAAGGACATTTCTGCTGTCACAGTTCGGATAAAGCACTGAAGGCTTTCCACTTGAAATCTGTATGACAGTAAGTGTGTGTGCACATGCATCCCTTGGTGTTTGTAGCACATTGCCATGACATGCTCAGTGTGATGGCTGGTCTCTCTCCTGCAATGTCCATCATGTTTTATGTATGTGAGCTAAGCCTTTGCCAGCTAATCCAAGATGCATATTAGGCTACTGTAGTTTCGTTTTTATTATTCGCCTCTAATTAATCCTCAAAGCATGCTATTACTCATGCTCTTGAAGGGAAAAAAGTCAATTTAAATAGCACCATACTTGAAAGTGCTGGACCTGATCTTACCTATAACACCTATACCTTGTCAGAAACCTATAGTCTACATACCCTACACCTCCCTCCCACAGTCTGGGTAAAATATATGAAGCTGTGACTGCGCCATGATGTTATACTGTGAACATTTCCCACACATTTAGTCTGCGTGAATGCTGTCAAGCTACAGTCTTATATTTTTTTTCTTCTAAGTTATAAAGTCAGCTGCAGACTTGTTACTAAAGAGATGTAGTGCATGCTGTCTTGAGTTTTTTTTGACAAAGCTCCAAGCTAACACCCAGACATATCACAAGATCAAAGACTACGAAGTGTTCTTCAGTGTCAGTGGGGGAAGAACAGAAGGAAAAACTGTCCACGGTGTAGTTCATTCTTTTGTAAAGTCTTTAACAAAGCAGAAGAGGAAGTTGGGTGATGAATCAGTGAATGAATCAGCTGTAGTGCCAAATCACAACATGGGTCATGAAGAAGAGTATCAGACTATGACAAAGGTCATGCACCCAGACAAATCCATCAGTATTAGCTGGTTTTATGCCATAGAAGCTGCAAATTAATGACATAATTAATATAGCATAATTAATATAGCTATATGATAACCCAACGGGCGGGGCTGAGATAGATTTTGGTCGCCCGACCGGAGATATCGCTAGCTCCGGGACGTCGGGCTAGCGATTTTTGCGAGCCCTGAGACTGTTTTATAATATCTATTTCTCCATAGTTATTTATGTTTACAAATGATCAGTGGAAACATTCTAATAAATTTAAGTAACAAAATGATTATATAAATCCAGGTGAAAGTTTGCCTTTGCAAATGAAAAGCTATACTTGAAGTGTGAACATAAAGCACTAAACTCAGTTGTCATTACTTTGCATGGTTGTCATGAAATGAGAGTGCGAGAAAACAGAGCTTGCAAGGCGCACACATGCTAGCATGGAAGGGGACAGGTGTGAGCATGAATGGATGAGGAGCAGCGGTCAGCAGTGGGACAGGTGGTTGTAGGAAAAGAAGTGTGTTTGTGTCAATCTAGTAAATGACTTCTTTGTTTATTTATTTAGTACTCTCAAATGCTCAGTTGACCTTATAAAAATCATGTTCTGCTGGTGTTTTACCATCAAAAAGGCACATGTTTAAAACTTGTCTGGTTTCCACAGCAGCAAAGGCAAAAATATTTTTCCCCAGGCTGAACTTGTGGTACTATATTAAACAGCAATGGAGTGAGTCTGAAGTGTAGCTCTCTGTGTGCGCTTATTCACTCTGAATACCAAAGAGATAATAAAGCAGAGTGCTGAAAATTTCCCCAAATTTTAGACGGTGACTCCAGGCTCTTTAGTTTCCTTTAGCATATTTTGGCTTCTATTTTTGCCCTTTAAAATCAGATGAATTTCACCCAAAGCGGCTGTCATGAGTTCTACATGGTGAATTGGCTGTCAGGCACACCAAATGCCTCTCTGTGAGATGCCAACTGTGGGCGTCTGAGATACGCTGATTATTCTGTCTGACGCTTGTTGAGTCAATCTGTCTCAGCCTTCAGACGTTATGGCCGTTTGGTCGCTTCGGCCTGGAACAGCCAGACATTGGTCACTGTTATCGCTCCATTTTGTCATTGTTATCAGTGTTGTATTTGCCATTACCACATTTGTTTATTGCTAAGTATTTACTTGTAAAATGCTATAACATTTATTGCTCTTTACAAAAAGCATGCGAAGTTATAATTTCAGAAATGCAAATTATATGTAAGCTTTTCTGGAAATTGCTTTGGAAATGTATGACTCCTTTCGTTCCTCTGTGCATGCTCAGACACCAGTGTAGACAGAGGAAGAGAGACATAGCAGCTAGGGTCACTGCTGTTATCACCACTGGGATGAAACCATGGCAACCACGCTTCGGACCTAATAACCATTACTGCCTGTTACTGCGACCCCCCCCCCCCCCCCCCCCCCTACTCTCACCTTTACCCCATTTTAGTGAAGCGTCTCTGTGCATCATTTCTGTTATCAAATTATTAAAGGAAATTTGGTGAGTCTAACGTTCTTCAACTAAAATATTACAGTCTAAAAAAAGACGACAAACTAAGACCATGTGAACCATGTTGTAGTGCTATTTGATGACGGCCAAAAATCAAAATCACAATTATTTTGGTCGTATATTCAACTTAAGGAACATCATCCATTAACTCAGTTGAAGTATTAATGATTTTTCTGCAGGTTTGTGTCCTCTAATTAAAGGCTTCCTTTCTTGGCTCAAAATAAACTTCACAGTGGAGGGGGGGGAAAGTTTTTGTTCATGTTCGTCGTTAAGGTTGTAACAATTTTCCAAAGCTACCATTTAACATTTTACTTCAGTTTTTCTTTAGAGGGGATGGGAGGGCAAAATAACAATTTTGGCAATAAACGTGTTTACTCTGATATATTTCCAGTCCACTCATTATCTGACCAATCCTTAAACACAGGTATCCACATGGGTACGACACTACATGAAGACAAAACTGATATATTATTGTCATTTGTATCTTAATTATGAATTATTGCACCCTTAGCAAACAATGGAAAATCATAATTAAATATAATTATTTGCACAGCCCTAGCTTTTTGTTATAGCTCGTTATTTGTCAGTCTTTCAGACTATGCGGCTATCTGTTTAAAACCAGATGTGAGAAATGCACTGAACATCTGTCACCCCATCCTCTGTATACCTTCCTGTGTGAACCGGCGGTTCTCTCTCTCTTCATCAATCCAAACAGCTGACAAAGGTTGTCAGAGCTGCTGCTTCTGCTGCAGGACTCTGATAAGGATAATAGTGCTGAAATTGTGTTTGCAACTTACATTTCCTTAAATTCCTTAAATTTCCTTTGACATGAAAAATATACTGGCCCATACATGTTTCTCAAACTGCAGCCATGTGTACAAACAGTTATATGGAGATGGGAAAAGCTGCACTGAGATTTTGAAGCAAATCTAGAAATTTCTTGTGTGTACATAAATATATGCATATTTTCATATATCTCAGTAAAGAGAGCCTATTAATGAAAACGTGAAATTGGCCAAAAGTTGTAGTTTTTTAGTTCCTATTATATCCTATTGTGTAGTTCCCTAAGTTATACAGGGATACAGTTTTGAATTCATCAGCTGAATGTAGCTGGTTGATTATTTTGGAAATGTTTCAAAGCAGCAACAGATGTGGTTCAATTTTTAGCCAGCCACCACCAAGTGATGTCAGTTTTTTTTTTTTTTTCTTTTTTTTTCTCCTTCTACGGTGAGGTCACAGAGTATGTATAGAGCAGTTAATTACTGCACACGCAGAACTTCTGCAAAACCCTTTACTAATATAAGCCTCGTTGTCATGACTGCAGCAGTGCACTGCACAGAATAGTCGACTGTCAGGTCAGATGAGTTCAAGTTGTTCTCTGCCATCAGGTAAGTATGAAATATTCAAGTTAGCTGACCTTTATGTATATTCTATTTAAAGAACCCATCTCTTCCTTTGCAATCAGACATGTGGTTTAGGGTTGGTTTATACTGCTCTAAAAGTTTAGACCATGAACACTGTGGCAGTTAGCTGTGTACAGTTTCTACCAGATGGTTAGCTGGAACTTTCTGAATTTTACAGATGTTGCTTTATGGCAGTTTGCTGTTTTTCTTTTCTTTCCTTTCTTTCCCTTTTTTAAGGAGGCCATATTTTACCTTTTGCCTATCTTGTCCACTTTCATTTATTGTGTTTTTTCCTTTTTGTGCATGTGTAATATCTGCAGAAGTTACAAAGCCCATGTCAAAAGGAATTGTCTACTTCAGAAAATACTAGTTGTTATTAGGTGTCTGAAACACCTTGTTGGGGTCCAGCTTTTTGTTTTGTTTGTCTGTATCGCCGGGTAATACATTTGCCTAATGACCTCCGGCAGAGAACAAGCACCCTACAGACCAACATTTTTATTCTTTTACAGTAGCTCAGGCTGCACCTTCAAGTCTTGGTTAAATGCCAGACATTGATGACTCCTTACTACTACAAACCCAGGCTATACTATTATTTTTACCTCTTCATGCTTCGTCCAAACTGATATACTTGATCACAAAAAATAGGGCTGGTAGATGCTGTTTATATGATGAAAATAGGTAATTTTAGTCTGCTGCTTGGTGGTTGATTGGCACCATGATGGCGTCATCACATCATATGTCATTTGTGGATATAAATGATGTTGTCATTAATTTAAAATAATAGGGTGCTTTCATCAGGCGTTTTAGGTGCAGAAATACTAAAGTTCTCACGTGCCAGATTTGTTGCTCAGCCACTGGTCCAGGAGGAGCTGGTAGAAAAAGACAGATTTCATGTATTATAGTAAGATTTCCACACCACTACCAGGAAAATACTCTGTGCTGTTTTGTTACATGGCTAATGTGGGTATAATTATATGCCCAGAGGCCAAAGTTATGTCAACATTTTAACAACAAGGGGCAGAAACTGGGGAAACTTTAAGACCAATTTTAAACCAGTAAACAAGGACTGGGAGGGAGTTGGTTTGTTTCCATGTTGCCTTTTTTTGCTGCAGTGCGGGTCTTTGAGAAAATGGTAAAGGCATCCAAACAGTGTCTTCTGTTGCAGGTTCTCGTTGTTTGCCTGATTCTGGTTCTGGCTCCACTGGCTGATGGCTACTCGTGTTCTCATGAGGTTTACGGTTAGCCAACAGTAGTCTTTTGTCTTATTGTTTGTTCCAACCATGCAAGGCAAACAGAACTTTTCTGAAAGGTGGTCTGAAAGACACTGTGTCTAGAATAGAGTTGCATACAGAGAGAGAGCAGCAATGTAAAGTTTGGGTGAAAAATGATCTATTTATGGTTGTGGACCTCTAAAAGGAAATTTATATAGCCTTTTAAATGGCATTAGACATCTTATTATTATGATGATTTGAAGTCATTTGTTTCTAGCTGTTTTTGTACCATTGCCGCACCTTTAATTTGACTAAAATGAAAGCATCAACACCAACATTGTCAGTATGTGCAGATGTACACATTGGTGCATTTGTCTACCTGAGTGTAATTTGTTGGTTTGGTTTCATTTTGGTTATGATGATTGAAATGTGAATGTAGAGGGCCCTGCGGCATAAACCACACCAGCTATTTAACCCACATGCACACCACTGCCACTTGCATCATCTCACATATGCAGTCACTACCAATGCACGAAATCTCATGGTTAGCCAGATACTATTGATTTATCTGGCCTCACCCAGTGTGTAACTCTTAAAAATTTAAGAATTGTCTTTCTTTGGAAGGATCTCACCTTCCTACTTCCACACTGTCAAATCTCTGAGCATCATACTTGTAATATTTCAATTATTGCTATGTAGCCATGTATTGATAAACAATCAATGCTAAAAAAAAAGATAATCTTGGATGGTAGTATCCTCTGATAGACGTATGTAGCGCTACTAAAGCTATTTAGAGTCCAATAATCAAGAACTCTGGCAAATTAAAGTAACATTTGGGCTTGGTTTAGATTTAGTTGCTTCGATTTCTTTTCCATAATTATTTTTTTAAAAATAAATATTTGACATTGCGCTCCCTTGCTGAACATTTTTTTTTTCTTTCTTTGTGTGACAGG
Organism: Maylandia zebra; assembly: GCF_041146795.1. NCBI lineage: Eukaryota > Metazoa > Chordata > Actinopteri > Cichliformes > Cichlidae > Maylandia > Maylandia zebra. The sequence continues at coordinate 10,794,457 of NC_135179.1, read as the reverse complement.
AGTGTCTCCAACAGCTGGTGATGATGCCTTTACCAAATGTGCTGATACTGGGCCGGAACCCCCTCTCTGGTAAGTGCCAGCGTACTAAACAGTACGTCTTCATTATACAGACTGACGGTCTGACCCGTCCTGTGCCGGTTTTAACTTGACTCTAGCTGAGTGGCACTGGTAGTAAGTGCATTGCAGGCAGTTCACTAAGAGGACATTCAACATTGCAGAGCTCCCCAAACTTCATCAGAATGCAAATTTAATCCTGTTAAAATTATCCAGTGCTTTGATGTTTCATGTGTGCTTTCTCTTTGGTGCCTTTATTTTCTTTTTCTGCACAATAACGAGCTGTTAAATGTCATTCATAACCCACGCTGAATCGAAACTTAACAGCAGAAAATGAAAAATGTTGATCATATTTTTGCAGCGATGTGAAGTGGACCAATTATAGGTTTCACAATCTTTCTGCAGCTCTATTCTCAGAAAGCGTTGTGAAAACTTGTACACACATTTTCCACCACAAGCAAGTCGCCCACGGCCACATCTGTAGAGTTCTATTACCCAAAGTGTTAAATTCATTTAACCCCTTGGCATCAAGGCTTTGACCTGGTGCTCCCAGCTATGCAACTTAATACGTCTTAGTCGCCTTAAAAGCAACAATCGTGCAGAGTCAAGTGTTCGAACACCATGATAATATTTTATGTAGCTTGACTTGTCCAGCCCTAAGTGCCAACTTGATACTCCAGCATGAACTTAAGTAAGCCACTGAGGAGAAGATAACTAACAGCAGGTCATCATTTAAGAGTATGCCGTAGTGGTTGCAGAAATACATCTGTATTAAAATATATAATTTGGAGGGGGTTCAGCCAGTGTAGATCAGTAGACACACAAAAGATCATTGGATTGGTTGCTCTACTTTGGGAAAACAGTATCCACACAAAGGTTCAGAGCTTTTGTGTAGATGTCTGCAACTTTAATCATGAGCTCTTCAGTGTATTGTTTCCAGGCTCAGGTCACAGATGTTGCTGAAAGATCTGTACCTTTTTAAATACCCATCCTCCCCCAGCTGCCTTATCATACGTTCATCACAGCAGTTTGTTATTTTTGGGTTTTCAGCACTCTTTAGTGGTCACAATTACCCTTTTTAATTCTCATATGCCCCTACTAGCATGAAAGGTAAATAAATGAACAATAAGAGGCTGCAAGTAGTGAATACTTTTGTGTATGGATCACTGGCACCAGATTTCATAATTGCTTTTATTTGGTGTTTATTAATCCTTGTCAGCCCCTGTCTGTTTGTTTGAATACATCACTGCCATTTTCACAGCACCTTGGCAGTCTTTCACAGCCTCACGCAGCAGCCTTTAGAAGTCCTGAAGGAAATATTAAGAGGATACCGAGGTCGACCCATTGCACGAGTGGAGTGAAGCTCCATGTAAGTGGGCCAGACCAAGCAGGAAGACTTCACTCATCTAGTGCTTTTTACCTTGTAGCTCATCAGATAATCACTCAGCAAGGCAGCAGCCAGTCAGACCAGTGCTAGCTGTGGAGCTTGGCTGCTGGCTCAGTGACTGCCAGCTGAAAGTCATTGGCCATGTGGCTTTTATTATGCTCCCATTAGGGGGGGCAGGGGACAGCTCTCCATGTGTGTGAGTGCATGCATGTGTGTTTGGTGGATGGGGGAGGGGTGTCTTCACAACAGTGAACAGTGGGAATGCACTGTAGTACCCCCCTCAAGGCTCTGGTTTAACCCTAGTTCCCCTTGCATAAACATGCAGGGTTATATGCACAGACAAACACTCCCTTGTGCATGCAAGTAGTGTCTGGTCAGTATGGTTATGTGCACATGTCAGAAAAACAGAGTAGCTCCTTTGTTTAGTCTGTTTTAAAGTCTGTGAATTATCATCACTAATATCTTAGCTAATCTATAGCTGCTTTCCTTGGGCAAATTGAGTGGCCTTTTATAGTTATAATCCTCTTTTCATCACTCCTAATGGAAAATGCTATTCACTGACACCAGCCAAAAACAAAGCTGATTGAGTCATCATCAGACAAAATTTAAAGGTAAATTAGTGGAGTGTTTTTGGAGCATTTCTAAAACCTACAGTATGCTCCCTTATATTGAAGAACGCCATAATCTGAAGCCCTCTTTAACTCTATGCTGAAAACTCATACGTAAACTACGAGGGGCATAAAAGTGTAGGCATAAAAATAGTTTCCGGTGACATCAGTTCAGAAGTGGATTTCCTCGAAGTCTAAATCAGTATCGATCACAGTGCTTTGGCTGTCCTCACTGTATAGGAGCACTCAGACTATTTGTGTTCCTGAGGCTGAAATATTTTCGTTTTGTGGAGATGCACGTTTACCTCTGTTTGTGTGTCACCCACTGTGTATTTGTGTGAATTTACTGTCTTTGCATAAGATTTGAAATAGGACTTTGCTTCACCATGTGCAAAAATACCTTATATAGTGTAAATATTTATTTTATGAATTAATATATTTAAGCAAGAAAATCCGATATGAAAATCTCTGAAACTGAGGAAAAAAGTTCTGCCTATTTTTACTATGTTGTGGTCAGTTGTGCGTCTATAATAAGCAGAGTAGATGGAGAGGAAACCAGTGTTGGGTTAGCTCTGAGAGCTGGGGGATTGGTGGCTATTAATATAAATGGGTAGCCTGCCTGAATAAAATCTATGTGCAGGAAATGCTGGGTAAAGCACAATTGCTCTAAAATGATCTCTAAGTAAGGTTTAGTCAACTCTGCCCTGTCCTCTGCTCCAGTGAGATGGGTTGAATAGACTCTGGCACCTTGTCAAAGCAATATCATATTGCATGTACCAGTATTATTACTGACATGCATGCCATTGGGTCCTGACAGAGCTTGCATGGAAGTACACAATTCTGTTTTTCCTCATAATTGACTCACATCCTCCCACACACTGCTGTGGCATTGCAGGAAGAAGGGTTGGTAACTGTCCTTCTGACCTTTTGTTTCCTGCCTAAAGGATAAAAGAGGGAGGAGGGAAAGGTGGTGAAAAAGGAAGCCTAGATGAGTGTGCTCAGTCTCAGAAGGTGCAGATCCTCTATAACAATGTTAGAGGATGGTAGGAAGGAAGGATGGGTGGATGTGTGTTGCAAAGAATAAATGGGTGGATGAAGTGATTGGATAAGAGAGGAGGAGAGTGATGGAGGACAAAAAGCCAGCAGAGATTGAAGGCGACCTCTTTGCTGCTGGAGGGAGATTTCTTTCTTTATTTTCAACCTTGCCTTTTCGCCTTCCTCCTGCTCTCTGTCTCTTTTGGTTTCTGTGTTTCTATATTCTTCCCTTGTGTTTGTGTTGCTTGTGCGCTGTGGTGCTTTCCTCCTTTTGTGTCTCTTCCTTTCATCTTTCCCTCTTTACCGCTTCTCGCTCTTGTTCTCTCTGTCTCTCGGTTGCTCTCTCTGATGGTATAAATTATTTATCCTATGAGGCCCCTTATCTTTCCTTGGTTGCTTCAGTCGATTTGCTGAGCTAAATCCCTTCCCTGACTAGAATAGGTTCCTGTGGCTCTAATAGACTATTGTTAAGCCCAGTGGCTCTGAGAATTAGTTTTATCTGTCACCCTCCTAGGCCCAAATTCACTTTTTTGTGTGCTTCATAATGAGTGACTGACTAAGCACACTTCAGTATTCATTCTTAAAACAGCACTGGTTATTTTCTAGAGACAGTTATTAAGAGTTAAGAGTATTTACTATTAATTAATGATAATATATACTTAAAATGCAGTGACATAAATGTTCAGTTGATTTTTTTTTTTTCTAAACTGTTTCATGACATCATGCCATGTCTGGGTCACACGCACAGTGGATTTGTGGAAAAACACCTGACCTTGTTATGACTGATTTCTATACCAGAAGGTTAGAAAGTTTCCCTCTGAGTTGTCAACAACCTGCCACTCATTTCCTTGGTTGCGCTTCAGCACAAATTCTATTACAAGAGAATTTCCATATTATGATTGAAGCATCTCTATAATAAGTGCCTAAAGAAGAAAAAAGGCTGCTGCAAAGCTCCAGGTCTATTAGCTGGAATGCTCAAAAAAGAGAGGGGGGAAAAAGAGACCTGCTTCACTATATATTTAACATAACTGAAAGTTATTTTCTCACATATGAATGCTGCAAATGTTGGCACAGTTGGGTCCTGACATTGTCAAGCAGTTGGCACACAAGATAGATTTTCGGTGTTGGCAAAATTCCACTTGCTTTAGGGAAGGATGCCGAGAGAGAGCATCCTAGAGGCAGGATGCAGTGAACACACCGGATTATTACCTGTGATATTTCACAACGTGCAAGCCGGCAGAGAGGCGGGGGCTGTCACACAGACGGGGGCTGTGAGATTAAGTTTAATATCTGATCTGACTCATTTGCATTCTGACATGTCTGGTAATTTCTCAAAAGCTTCAGGGCTACTCTGTAATAATATTGACTTTTGTGCCTCTGATTCAAGACTGATGAATGAAGCATAATTGATTTGTATAGAGAAACCTGTAAAATAGCTGAATAGACACTTGCAATGGGAGTCTCTGTTTTGCCATCCTGGAGCGACAACAGTGTCTGTTGCTTTAAAAAGCTCTTTCACATAGAAAGCAGCATGTGCTGTGCTGACTGCTAGGCCAAGCAAACGCTGACCTCTGTTCTCTGTCTGTACCATGTCATTTTTTGCGGCCACTTATGGTTTTATGTGTATGGTATGCGCTCGCTTCCTGCCAGTCTGCATTTCTACGGGTTGTGTGAATGTATGGATTTCAGAGGTGCCGTTTGTATCCACACTGTATGTGAAATGCCCTTAAGTTGTTGCTTTCCACAGCTTTTTTTTTTAACCACCTCAACCCACTCCAAACATGTACTTTTCAGTCCTTCATGAAAAGTACTTTCATCACTCATTCATCTCATTATCTCTCTTTTTTTGTCATTTGGAAAGTCCCACGAAGATTAAAGTTGTCAATGAAAATTGTCCTTGTGTATGCCTGCTGTTTAGCTGTGATGATTGGCCCATAAAGCAGACCACCCTACATCGAGAACATGCTGTCACTAATCTGGATTTATGATCGTTTTAGCGGGACATTTTTAGCCCTTGCTAGCCCCCCTGGGCCGCGGGATGAGCTGGCTTATCACACACACTCTGGTTATCAACTGGGGGAACACAGTCTTAGTACAGAGAGACACAGATGCCCTTAACTAGCATTAACTATACCACTTAGTTAGTGTGTGACACACACACACACACACACACACACACACACACACACACACACACACACACACACACACACACACACACACACACACACAACATGCACCACCTGGTTTGCTGTTGTTCAGTCCCAAATCACACAGATGAGCTCAGGCCTGTTGAGCAGGCAAGCAGCTGTTTGTCGGTTTCAGCAGTTTCTGACAATATGTCCTGACATGTGGAAGTACTGGGTGTTCACCCTGCCAGCCTACTGCGCTGTGGAAAACATCGTGTCACTGTATCTGAGGAAAGGTTTTATAAGGGGAAATGGGAACAACCCAAGAATTTAGGCTTATTGGAAGTAAATGTGGGAATGATTTTATTCCTGTCTTAAAATAAGATGAAGCTGATGTTTTAATCTGAACCTACTACATCTTGATTTTTACAGGGAATTTGGTCGTGTGAAGCCCTGTTTCCAAAGGACACACAACCTTAAGATAAATTTATTACTAATTGAAAAAAAAATCAGTTTGTAAAGCTTAATTTATGAGTTAGTTACTGACCTACATCATGCAATCGATCTGAGCTTGTTGTGATGAAGAGGCTGCGGAAAATACTTCCACTGCTATCAACAAAACACCAATCAGTAGCACTAATTAACTAACCTCTGTGTTTTTACTCCTTAATAAACCACAAAAACTGAACACAAAGCCAGACAAATAAAGGGAGTAACAAGACACACGTAACAAATGATCTTTGATTTCCACAGGAATTTTGTTTGGGTTTTTATGCAGACATATTTAAAGTTATTCCCCTGCTGTGTCCTATGTCTTCCTTCAGCACAAGGTCTGGAAGAGATGAAGAAACTGTTGCTGTTGCTACTAGGCTGTGCTGTCCAGGTAAGAGCTCAGTGTAGTCGACCTAAACACTCCACATAAGTGCATTTGATACAGGTTTCATGCTGCTGTGAAAGTATGGACTAAGAAGATTCATAAAAGACGACTATCAACTCAAGATGATATTTTATGAGGAGGTCAAATAGATATCATTGTTATTTGTCATTTTTAGTGGTCATACTTTTGCAATTTAATTCTCAATCCAAAAAACACATTTGGAAGAGTTTAAGTCTGTTTAGTCCAGTCTTCCTTGATTTACTGCCAGCTTTAACTCTGATACAACTAACGCTGTGTAATGAATGACAATGCAGACCTTTTTCCTGTCTTATGACAAAGCCTGCATTCAGCTCTTACTCACTGCACGTCAGATAAAACCACTGACCTTTCACAAACTCCATTGTTTTATTCAAATGAAGCTGCACCTGTGTTCATGCACTTAACTCTGACTTGATAATGTGCCTACCACAAGGCTGCATTAAAACGCACAGATGCCTAGCTACTAATCAGAATTATTCATTAAAAATAAAAAAATACATTTTTCCATCTTCTTGCATCTTCTTATTCAGTTCAAGAGCCTGTCTCAGCTGTTTTTGCTCTTATCATCTTTCTGATGTATAAGAATACACTCAGCTCATGTTTACATTGTTGGCCTGCTAACCTCCTCTGGACCCCCAATTAAACTTACAGTATCAACTATGTCACATCTCAAATATCGTGCTCTTCTTCTCTCATTGAAGATTTAGAGATTTAACTTTTGCCCCTGCATCCTCCTCTCTCTGTTTACAGTGTGAGAAGAAGGAAGAGTACATTGAGCGTATCCAGACTCTGGACTTTGACACCAAAGCTGCCATAGCATCACGTATCCAAGAGGTATTTCTCCTCCACAGCAAACACAAAAGAGAAAATGTTATAAGCCTTGCTAAACCTTTCAGCTGGTGTTCACTGTTACATTCACTATTCGCTAAAGCTTTATTGACAATATGATGGTAATTTTAGGTGACTCATAACCAAGAAAATGTAGTGGACCTGCAGTGGTTGGAAAGTGGTGAAATACCTCCAGAGGATCTGGACAGCCTCTCCAGAAACCTGGCTTTCCACCTCAAGCGCCTGGTGGATGAAAGGGACACACAGCTTGAGGTAATGACATACTGTATATGTGTGTGAATATACACTTATTTAGGCTTATTAGTAAAATGACAAAGTACATAAACAATGCAGACCAAAGAACAAAGAAGTGTAGAAAATTTAATGAATTGAAATTCTCTCTGTTGTTGGGGGAGATTTGCTGATGAAAATCTTTAGGTCACTTTCGAACAGGGTTATGTGGAAATTTTTCCTTTTTTCATGTTACCACACAAGAGAAACCTCAGGAAGGAAGGGTTGAAACTGTTAACTGTCGCATGGATGCGTGTGTGTGTGTGTGTGTGTGTGTGTGTGTGTGTGTGTGTGTGTGTGTGTGTGTATGTTTGACTTTGACTTCGTGCGTCATTGAGTTTCCAACCCATGGGGTGCAGATCCCAATGACAGATACAGCGTGTGTGTGTGTGTGTGTGTGTGTGTGTGTGTGTGTGTGTGTCAGGGGGTTCTAATAGCCTCCAGATTATCACTGTAGTCCAGCCGCTTTCAATTAAAATCCCATTTCCTGTCGGGGGCAGTAGATCAAAATGGGCTGTATGTGGGACTGTGTGCACTTTTTATTCTGTTCTAGTTTTTGGGTGGTGGGAGTCCTTCCGTTGAATCAGTGAATCTCCTCTTTGTTTTTCCCTCTTAGCACTTACACAACACCTCACCTTCTATTTTCTGCTCCCATCCAGACTATAGTCGAGCTTACCCAGGAGAGAGACTGTGTGCAGCTCTCTCCACTGGCTCCCTGTTCAACCCAGTCTCCCGGTGACTCTCCCAGTATGAGGAGGACTGAGAGCCGACAGCACCTCTCTGTGGAGTTGGCTGATGCCAAGGCCAAGATAAGACGCCTTCGGCAGGAACTGTGAGTGCAACCACCATATCAGCTTTTTCAATAATTATCTAAATTAAGCACAGGGAACAGAAAAAAGAAGCTAGAACTGTAAATGGATCTCTGTGGGTGCCAATTTTGTTTCCTACTGTTGCAAGTGTCACAAATGTGATCTGAACTGGGCAGATAAAATCTTGCACGGTCATCAGGATCAGTATTTGAACTTCATCAGATTCTTCGTGATCAGCAATCACCTTCATTGTGAGAAAAGGATACAGTCTAACTGGATATTTATCCAAAGAGTCCATTTCCACTTGGCCCACTTATTAGTTGCACGAGCTTTCGTTGTTGTTATGAGCCACACACAAAAGAAGAAAAAGTGAAGTCATTCTCAGAAACCTTAGAGGCCTTTTAAATGTGGTTTATGAATAATAGAGTTTCCTTTTTTAAAGTGCTGTAATTTTCCAGCAGACAAAGGCTTAATGGCTGACATGGATCAGTTAGAATAGAAAACTTCTCACTTCAAGTGGAAGTATTTTACAGGGAGTGCAGAATTATTAGGCAAGTGAGTATTTTGTCCACATCATCCTCTTCATGCACGTTGTCTTACTCCAAGCTGTGTAGGCTCGAAAGCCTACTGAACAAGACACACAAGCTGAAACGTCAAGACTGGGCCAAGAAATATCTCAAGACTGGTTTTTCTAAGGTTTTATGAACTGATGAAATGAGAGTGAGTCTTGATGGGCCAGATGGATGGGCCCGTGGCTGGATTGGTAAAGGGCAGAGAGCTCCAGTCCGACTCAGACGCCAGCAAGGTGGAGGTGGAGTACTGGTTTGGGCTGGTATCATCAAAGATGAGCTTGTGGGGCCTTTTCGGGTTGAGGATGGAGTCAAGCTCAACTCCCAGTCCTACTGCCAGTTTCTGGAAGACACCTTCTTCAAGCAGTGGTAGAGGAAGAAGTCTGCATCCTTCAAGAAAAACATGATGTTCATGCAGGACAATGCTCCATCACACGGGTCCAAGTACTCCACAGCGTGGCTGGCAAGAAAGGGTATAAAAGAAGAAAAACTAATGACAGGGCCTCCTTGTTCACCTTGTAACCCTAACCCTAACCCTACACACAGATATCCCCCTAAAATAGCTAAAACTAAAAACAAACTAAAAACTACTTCCAAAAACATTCAGCTTTTGATATTAATGAGTTTTTTGGGTTCATTGAGAACATGGTTGTTGTTCAATAATAAAATTATTCCTCAAAAATACAACTTGCCTAATAATTCTGCACTCCCTGTAGTGCTGCACGAATGAACTTAACTTGTACCTGTCCTGACAGACTGGCTGGTGCCTTGAAGTTGGTGTTGTTTAACAACTTTGCAGGAACTGTTTTACTCTACAGAGGTTGATTTTCATGTTTTCTGTTCCAGCTGAAATAATCATGAATTGGATTCCTGTGATAGGCTGTTATCAGTCCTGACATAGACTATGTCAAGGAAATTGTTTACACACTTGAGTGGATCTAATTTGCTGGAAAGAAGTGAATCTGTCACCATAACAGCATTTAAATGAGTGCAAGCCCTGTGTTGACAAAAATGTTAGCTCACCGCAAAGAGGTTAACTTGGGGGAAAATCACCAGGACTCAAGTAGTTTTGTTCATGTAGGTTTCATTTAGTCAAGCGTACCCTCATTTTCTTTATCAAATTAAGAGAAATGACAGCCATCTATTACACAAAGACCCATTTTGAGTCAGAGAAAGTCCTGAGCACTTCTTAAATTTATAGAAAAAGAGAAGTCCAACTACCTACCAGCTAAAGCTTAATTTACATGGATAGAACTCCATAACAAATGACCAACATTGCAGGCTTGTTCATGCAGTGTGAGCTGCTGTCTGTGTTCTTATTGAAATGTTAAATATATTTATTTTACCAAATAATAATTTTAAGGATTTAGATCTGGGATGTGAGTTCTGCTCACATTATATAATCTTCACATTTTGTTAATGTATAATGTAGGCTATCACTTCTAAAGGGTTTTGGTCTCTTATAAGGCAATATTTGCTAATGTGCTACGTCATGGATTAGCCTCATTCTCAGTTTTAACTGTCGACTCACTCCAGTTTAAACAGGTTGTTGATTAGTCAAAAGGATTCCTGTTTGTCGAAGGATGCGTTGTTTTGTTTCCTTTGTTTAAACGAAATGTTTGTATGAGGCCTAACTAAAGGACTAAATTATGGTTCTTCAACAATTGATTGTATCTTAGATTGAGGTGCCGATCAGCCACTTCCTTGTCACATTAAAAACATCTCACCTTGAATGATCTTAAACTAATTTGTCTTAGTTCTTGTGTGGGAATGGGTCGCCATCAATCACTGTAGGCGTTTTGCTTATCTTTCCTTCCTTGACCCACATTTATAATCTCTTCAGTTAACTTAAAAAGGGGCACAATACAACAAGAGCAAGATTTATTTTGTTTGTTGGTTGCTATAGTGTTGCTATAGTGCTGCTGTGTCTGTGATAGAAAGGTTATTGCCATGTGATGAGCTGTGACAAGGAACAAAAAGGTCCGTCTGTCCATTCTGATGTAGTCTGGTCACATGATTTCTGTGCCGTCTTTAAGGGAGAGGAAGATTGTTTGTTGTGTCTATGGATGCAGGCACATACACAGACAGTGTCTCTCCATATAAGTGTGTGTGTGTCTGCTTTTTGTGTCTGAAGGAGACCAGGTCAGAGCTGGGGGGTATGTTTCACTGTTTCCACAGTGGTCTGTTTTTGTTCATTTTTTGTGCTATTTCCACTTATCTGCCCCCAAAAGCTTATTAGTTTTAATATAGAGGTATTACAGCTTCACCTAGATATATAAATTTGGACTGTTCTAGAATCATATAGATAGAAATATTGAAAAGTAAAAAGTAATATTTTGTTACATTTTGGGATCTAAATGATTGATTGAAAAGCACAACAAATCTTTCAACATAACCATATTTGGTGTCCTAACTTTTCATTTTAAAGCTGTATTTTTATTGAGAATGCTTTTGTTTGTTCTTAGACAAGAGTATACTTCTTTTTTATATGACAAAGAATTAAAGCTATGAAAATAACACCAGACTAACAGATGGAGGACATTTAGATATTTGTTAGACTAAGAATAAAGGTTTCTTTGTTTCTTGGCTTCTTGAATATGGCAACTAACACAACTGTTTGTCTGTGCATGCATGGCGTGTTAAACCAGTCAAATAAGCACCAGACTGCATTCACAATGAGAGTCCAAAACTATCTCCGTGGGTGGTGTTGACAGGTGTTTGATTTTTGGCAGGGAGTTAATTGATGAAATGAAAACAGAATAACGTGAACCTTGGAAGAAAGAAGGTGAACGAGAATGCCTGAATTAAAGGATGCTTTTTATTATTCAGATGGACAGAGACTCCAGAGAGCAGTAATCAAATAGTCCATCAAATGTTCAGTGGAGCGGATTCATGCAAACACATGCACACAGAGAGCAGCATCTCAGGAATGCAGTTATTTTCCTTCAAAGCTACCCTCTGTGGAAGGAGCTGGGAGAATTTGCAACACAGACAGCAAATGTCAGGCTGCCCTACTTCACTGTCATTGAAATAAATGTTACAGAACAGTCTTGGATAGTAGATCGACCCAACTGTTGATGCGAAAAAAGAGTAATGAATTGAATTCTGTAGTTTCCATCCCAGTTTTTATGTCACTCTTTTTATTTTTTGGCTCCAAAGTGCACCAGGGGTTTTAGTCTCAGGGAAAGATTGACATGCAATCTCTTGAACTCTGTTTTTCATTTGTCTGTGACTGTTTTCCTTTGGCTGTTATTCAAAATGTGCTGTCAAGCAGAATCGGTTTGTTTATTACTCACCAAATTTAGGGCAAGACGCAGGAAAGACGCTCCTGACAGCTACAGGTCATACACACCAGGCACGATAGGATATTTTTATGCGTCTGTCCCAGTAACGGCACAACTGAAAACCTAATTTTGGGTTATTCTTCCCTTTCTCATGGACACAACGTTACAAGAATGCCTGGGAGGCATTTCCTAAAATGTGGCACATTGGACTGAATACCTAACTGATTCATATTACTCACTATGACACATGTCACACAAAGATTTAAGAGCATCAAAAGATTTGTATTTTTTATTTTTTTTTAAAGACTACATAACTGCTGATTGCAAAGAAGCTTCTCAGACAAAAACAATCAAAGCTGGAATTTGAGCATAACTAGCACGTGAAACAGATCGGGGCCTTCAAGTAGCTGACGGTGGTTTTAAGAGATCTAACTGCTGAAACTCGGTTTACATTCCTGCTGCCTGTTGCTGAATACTTATAACTTCTTGAAGCTTCTCAAATTACGTAAACTAAAGGGTATCAAACATAATCCAAGATCAGCCCGGCAAAGGCTGCAGTCTGATAGGCAGCGTTGAAAATTAAAACAGGGCACAAATTTTGGACTTTTAACTGTATTTTCATATTATTTTACAACTCTTCCTACTGATGAAGAGCTCTCCCATGGCCCTTCATAGGACACCAAAAACATTTTTTGGGGTTAAACCTTTTCTGTGAATTAACAGACTTCCTGTTTTAATAATTACACGACAGTATGGGCAAATAGCTTCTAGAACTTTATGTGTAAAGTCATGCTTTCTTTCATTCACTACAGCAGCATTTCTTTATCATGTAGAAAAACTGGAACTTAGTGTTGTATTAACTTAGGTGTTTCAGGTATTAAATGTGTAGTTAAACTTCTTTACACTGACACAGAGGGAGTTTTACTGATCCAACCCACTTAAGATCAAAGTAGGCTGCATGTGGCAGGTAGACATTCTGTCTACCTACTGAAACTACTTTTCTGATCATTTATTTTGTTCATATATTCATTTCTGTGCTCCACCTGTAAATGATTAACTGTAGCTGAAAGCTTTGACGTCGAAACAGCCCTAAGGGAATGTTCTTGTGCATCCCGAGAACTGATATACATAGGAATCCACACTTAAAAACAAAAAGTACAAAAACCCTTTGGCATGGGATTTTTCAGTGTAAAGCTTAATGTTTCTAACCTTTTTCCCATTGCTAACCTTTCTCATTTGTTTGCAGAGAGGAGAAGAGTGAGCAGCTTTTGGACACCAGGCAGGAGCTTGAGAACATGGAGGTCGAGCTCAAGAGACTTCAGCAAGAGGTAACGTCTCCACTGACGTCCATGCTTGTGCACCTACATGCACACAAACACACAAACATTCATGTGACTACATGTCCCCTCCACCTGCTCCTTGTGCCTCTAAGTCCTCTGTTTGTGCAGCTCTGCCAGGATTTAATCAGTCAGCAGGTGACTTAGCTCATTACAGGCTATTGGAGCTATCTTTAGTGAAGCAGCAGCCTCACATGGCTTTTGATAGGGAGTGGGCGACAGGCTGACTGGTGAACTGCAGTAAACAAGGTGCATGAGGGTAATTCTTGTGGTTCCAGAGGTGTTTGTGGGGCGAGTTCATTCTGGCCTGATCTGTTTATGTAGCAGAAGAAACTTGCTAAAGTTGCTAATAGCTTATATTTTTACAAGATTCCAGATTCACTGAGTGTTGTTGTTGTTGTTTTTTTTCTTTAATGCATGTTTTGGTTGTTTGCATCTTTGTCCATGAAATTCTTTGTCAGTTGCTCTTTGTTTCATGAATCCACATTATCATGCTGTACATTTGTTTGCCAACTCCCTCAGAGCTATCAGCTGCTGTCAGATGCTCGGTCGGCTCGGGCCTATCGTGACGAGCTGGATTCGCTCCGAGAGAAAGCGATACGCGTGGACAAGCTGGAGAGCGAGCTGAGCCGATACAAGGAGAGACTTCATGACATCGAGTTTTACAAGGCCAGAGTTGAGGTACAGGGCTGCACATACAGATCAAACATGATCTCGTAGCCAAATATTAATAACTCTAGTTTATGTTGGCAGTGTTGTGATATTATGCAACCAGTATGAGACCCATCTTATTATCTATACTGCAATATCTGTGTTCACTGCAAACTGCTAGTTTTTAAAAAATAAGTATTGATGTTTGAATTAGAAATTGAACTATTGTTAGTGCTCTCTTGAATAAAAACTATAAATCTAACAGAAAACACTTTTCTAGATGAATATTTTGTGCCATTCACATATATAAAGATTCATGCATATGTAAAACTGTGTAAGCCCAGTCTATGCAATATATTAATTTAAATCTTACGTTTTTGTTTAAAGAGAGCACATGTCCAAGTTGTAGTTTTGTTGTTCACCTTTTATTACCTGCTGGCTTTTCTGTAGGAGCTGAAGGAGGACAACCAGATTCTGCTGGAGACTAAGACGATGCTGGAGGAGCAGCTAGATGCTAGCAGGACCCGGTCCGACAAATTACATCTCCTGGAGAAGGAGAATCTACAGATCAAATCAAAGATCCACGACCTGGAGATGGTATGATGATACGTTTTTTAATTCAGTGTTTCAGTATCGGTACTATTTGGAAAGTACAAATAGTGATGAAAATGTTTGTTATATCCCCAATGACCCAGGAGCGGGACATGGACCGTAAGCGAATGAAGGAGCTGTTAGAGGAGAACCTTGTGCTTGAGATGGCCCAGAAACAGAGCATGGATGAATCCCTGCACCTTGGATGGGAGCTGGAACAATTATCAAAGACACCAGAGCTAACAGAAGGTTAGAGGAGAGCCACGGAGTTGAAAAGTCGAAAAATAGCATGTTGAGTTAAAATGCTGCTGACAGTCACCTGAGTTCACCAAGATTAAGGGTTCAGATGGCCCGACAGATCAGACTGTGGTCATTGGCTCTTAATCCTGGTGTCTTCTCTATGGCCCTTGTGCATTTGTCAGCTTCCACTGGGTTTTCTTTCCACTTGGTTAAGACCTGTAAGTAATATTCAAGCGCTCCTGAAAGATCAGCAGTGCGTTTGGATTATAAGAGTGGTTAAGAGGTTTAACAAGACAGGGATCTGGATAAAGACTTTGTGTGGGAGTTTGTTTGTTAAAATGGCACTTTAAAGGCTTTAAGACCTGTAAAGTTATACCATAGTGCAGGGGTGGGCAATCTCAGTCCACGAGGGCCGGTGCCCCTGCAGGTTTTAGATGTCCTCGAATCAACACAGCTGATTTAAATGGCTAAATTAGCTCCTCAACATGTACTGAAGTTCTCCAGAGGCCTGGTAACGAACTAATCAAAAATCAAAACAGAATTCTTTGGATTTAGTTGTTAACATTTGCTATTTGTAATCCATATTTTTCAGCCCCTCAGAAGTCTCTGGGGGAGGAGGTGAATGAGCTAACGTCAAGCCGTCTGCTAAAGCTGGAGAAAGACAACCAGACCCTGCTGAAGACGGTTGAGGAACTCAGAGCAGCGGCCAGTCAGGACACTGTGACAAAACTGGTCAAAGCTAACCAGGAAAACCAGAAGCTGAGCAAGAAAGTAAGAATTGACGTCATATTTTATTATTGTTCTCTCTGGGAACTAGCTGAAAGTAAATTCCTGTTTTCTGTTTGGATTAAACATATCTGATGTTTGTCGAATGACTCAAAGTTACGCAGACAACTATGCTTCCGATTATGTTATTCGAAGGAGAAATGCCTGCCTGTACCCCAAGTCCTCCCCAATAAAAACTGGATATATAGTTTCACATGTAGGTCCTGTTCACTGTTCATTTCTATGACTGAAATAAAGTGGGTATTCTGTGTGTGTTCTAGTATAGATTTGCAGCTCTACATCGTTTTTTGAGGCTAAAATTTATGTCCTTTATCAGATTAGCATATTGCACCAAGTTCCTCTAAAATATATCATCCTGGTACTTGACTCTAGACCTTTTCCCTCAGTAGGAAATGGACAGAAAGGAGGAGAGAGGGTATAGAAAGGGGTGGATGGGAGGTTGAAAGCAAACCTATAAATCCGGGGAGCCCTGCATTGCCTTTTCTTTTCCAGTGTTTGACACACCAGTGCCCCTTGCTAAGAGAAGTCTCTCAGCTATTTTCAGAAACATAAGCCTCTCTCTGTGGCCGTTGAATAAAAGGCTTGAAATTGTGTTCGTCTCTCACAAAGAGAAAATTCAGAGTTAGATTTCTGAGTGGCTTGAGGAGCCAGAGCACTTTAAAATGTGAATGCAGCTGCTGGAAGAGTCGAGCCACAGTAATATTTACTTTTAATGTGTGAACAGCTGCTTCTATGCGTCTCTCTGCAGATTAGTGACAGAATGAGGTGACGTATTCAGCATTTGTTACAGATTAATAACTGCATTGCCATCTTTGTGACTATGATATGTCGTCCACACAATTGATGCTGCAAGACCATCTCCTGTGCATCTTTTTCTTATTCTGTAACAGAATAAGAAAAACTCCCAAGAACAAAAATCGCAAACTTGCTTTAATTATTGTTTGTAGTTGGAGTCGTTGGAGAACGAACTGACAGCAGACAGAGAGTCGCTCCGCAGTGCCGAATCTCTCAGTACTGACCTGATGAAGGAGAAGGCTTTGCTGGAGAAGACTCTGGAAACCCTCAGAGAAAACTCAGAGAGACAGGTACGCACACGCTTACAGGAAATGACACGTCATCAGTAAAAAATAATATGCACAATTTTTAGAAGTCAGTAATCCAAATATATTTTGGAGTGGTCACATCCTACTCAGTTGTGAATGTGCCTAAAATATCAAAAATATATTTTTCTAAAAAATAATAACCTGGAGTGGAAAGTTTTTGGTAAAAAGCTAATTAGCTTTGGAAAGCTAGCCCTGACTTTGATTTAAATCTCTCCCCTTGCGCCTCTTTTCAAGAATGATACTTCACTGACTGATTTAGAGAGCAGCTTTTCTGAAAACCAATTGCGTAATATTTTTGTGCCTTTAAAATGTAATTAACATTCCAGTTTATTGGACAGTCTCAGACACATTAATACAAATGGGGCTCTGACATAGACGCTGTGCTCTCCACAAAACCGTTACTGACTCTCATTCCTGGAAATTTCATTAAAACAACACGACTACTACACGGCTGTGTAATTTACTGAAGTCTCTAGTTTTCTTGAAAGCAATCTTTGTGTAATTGATTTGCGTTTGGCTCCAAAAAACTGTTTAGTGGAAACTCCACTAATGTTTTATTGACTGAACAGATTTCTGGCACTCTGTCGCCCAGATGCACTAGCTCGCTGCCCGTCTGCAGGGACTTTGCAGCCGTTAGACCTAAATCCGACACCTTTGATTAGTTTAAGTGTCTGATTTGTAAAATCCGGCCTTGATTAGCTACACAGAGAGAACACTGGGATTACTGCAGCAAAATCTATGCACTTGGCTGGGAACATAATGAGATGTGGCTAATGTGATGTTCCAAAATACATGAACAGCTTTGCATACTCCTAATAAGTTTCTGGGTTTTTTTTGGTTTTTTTTGCTTTGTTTTTTTTTTTTTTTTTAACACATCATTAGTTTTCTTTCTTGATGTCAATTGAATTTTAATGAGTTTATCTAACTAGACTAAAAGAAACTAAATGAAAGTCTTTCTCCAGCACTGGCTCATGCAGCCAAGCTAGTTGTTGCAAAAATGGTCACTAAGCATAGAATTCACCCAAAAGTAAATAATTTATCTTAAAGTTGTCTGTTAGCCTTCAATAAAACTGATATGTGCTCTCCAGATGAAGGGTCTCGAACAGGAGAACAAGCACCTGAGCCAAACCGTGTCGTCTCTGCGTCAGCGCTGCCAGGTGGGTGCCGAGGCCCGGGTCAAGGATGTGGAAAAAGAGAACCGCATTCTCCACGAGTCGATCTGTGAGACAACTGCCAAACTAAATAAGATGGAGTTTGAAAGGAAACAGCTGCGTAAGTGACATGTTTATTATTTTTTATGGTTCATTACAGCAAGTTAGTAATGGTAGGTTTTTTTTTTTTTTGTTTTTTTTTTCCCCCCCCTCATCTTTCCTCATGTGCTATAAAAATGTTATGGATAAACATTCTAGTTGTTGTTAAACATCTATTTTTGCAGGCAAAGAGCTTGAAGTTATGAAGGAGAAAGGAGAGAGAGCAGAAGAGCTGGAAATTCAGATACAGAAGTTGGAAAGGGAAAACGAGAGCCTGCAGAAGAAAGTTGCCAGTCTTGGAATCACCTGTGAAAAGGTCAGGTGCATTTTGTGACAGTGTCTGCAAGTTTTCATCCTCTTATCTTATCTCACATTCAGATTTATTATTTTTTTTTTTTTGGAAGCAATTGTTGGAGTAAGATGAAAAGAATTTGGTGGTATTGCCAAATGCTTTGCTTCTCATCTTTGTTTCCTGTGTGTGTTTAGGTGGCTTCTTTGGAGAAGGAGAATAGTGAGCTTGAGGCAGAAGGCCGCCGCCTCAAGAAGAAGCTGGACACCCTGAAAAACATGGCCTTCCAGCTGGAGGCTTTGGAAAAAGAAAACACTCAACTGGAGCAGGAGAACCTGGAGCTTCGACGCTCAGCTGAGAGTCTCCGCTCGGCGGGGGCTAAGGCTGCTCAGCTGGAGGCCGAGAACAGGGAGCTGGAGAGCGAGAAGAGCCAACTGAAACGCAGTCTGGAGCTGCTCAAAGCCTCGTCTAAGAAGACTGAGAGATTAGAGGTAATACAGGTCATACAGCGGGTACATATGTGATTGAAGAGCAGTGAGATGTAACTGTGGGAATAAATTTCTTTGAGAAATAAAGCAGATATATGCAAATGAAGATTAGTGGCCATCTCGGCACAAACGAAGATGATGTTTATTTAAGAATGTGAAGAATCAGTTTTAGTTTTGTAATTTATTATCACTGAATGCTGTTACAGGGGATCTGACATATAGTTGTCTTCAGGGAGAAGCACAACTAGTTCATAGATGATTTGAATTTCCTAATCTGGCTATTCCTCTCCCAGGTGAGCTACCAGGGCCTAGATACTGAGAACCAGCGCCTGCAGAAGGCTTTAGAGAACAGCAGCAAGAAGATCCAGCAGTTGGAGGCAGAGCTGCAAGAGGTGGAGTCTGAGAATCAGTCCCTCCAGCGTAACCTGGAGGAGCTCAAGATCTCCAGTAAACGTCTCGAGCAGCTGGAGCAGGAGGTAGGTAATGCTTAAATGTGGAAATGGACTGAAAATGAAAGAATTAAAGGTATTTTGAGGAACTTGCAGTTATTTGTCCAGCTCAAATATATGGCAACTAGTGGGACAGCTTTAGGCGTCTGTTACTTTTGTTGGCATTGATTAATGGGGTCAGTCACACTGGCTCAAAAAATGTAGTTTCAGCAGACTGAATTCTCCTAAATAAATCAAAAAAGTGAAAAATGATCTGGTGCTTAAGGAGCATTGTACTGCCGCTCTGATTCTTTTTAGTTTATTTTGAAATTATAGCGCGATTCCCAGCTGAGTTGGATTAACCCAGATTATTTGTCGTATACATTTTTGGCCTTTTGAGCAAATCTTTGTCCAAGTTCAGCCAAACAAGGCATTTAGACAAAGAGTAATCCCAAATCATATTTAACCATCTGCTCTCCATTACATTCGTTTCTCCTCCAGAACAAGGCTCTGGAGTTGGAAAGCTCCCAGCTAGAGAAAGACAAAAAGCTCCTGGAAAAGGAGAACAAGCGACTGAGGCAGCAGGCTGAGATCCGCGACTCAAAGCTGGATGATAGCAACCAGCGCATCACTACCCTGGAGAAGGAAAATCGGACAATGGGCAAGGAGATGATCTTTTTCAGGGACTCCTGTACGAGAGTCAAGGACCTGGAAAGGGAGAAAAAGGAGCTGGTCAAACAGGCCACGATCGATAAGAAGACCCTTGTCACGCTCAGAGAGGTAAAAATAGCTGTTAGACTATCAGACATCTGCAAATATTATCTCAAAACATATTAAACCTCTTGATTTATATATTGTAGAGGCCATTCATTGTGTATTGAAACAAATATTGATAGAATTAAGAATTTGTGATTAAAAATTTGTTTTTATATCCCTTTTAATAAACCTTGCAACCAATTTGATTGGGTTATTTTTAATAATATGTCTGTTGCTAATATGGAATTCAAAAGCATGTAATTGTGTGTTTAGGAGCTTGTGAGTGAGAAGCTGCGGACTCAGCAGATGACCAATGATCTTGAGAAACTGACCCATGAGTTAGAAAAAATTGGACTGAACAAAGAGAGGCTCCTGCATGACGAGAGCTCAGACGACAGGTGAATATTATATCTGCACACAAAAGCTAAACCATCCTCAGATTCAGCTCGTATGAGAAGCCTGTCAGCTTGCTTGGAATCAGAATTATTACAAAGCACAATCACTAAAGTTAAGGCTTAAAATGAATCAAGTCTGGTGAGGTGTAAATGACATGCTTTGATTTTAAACAGCGTTTCTTTCACAAACTCACTTTGCAAAAACAAACACTCGTCTGGACTGACCTGAACCTTTATCGTCAGGTTTAAGCTCCTGGAAACCAAACTGGAGTCGACCCTGAAATCAACTCTGGAGATCAAAGAGGAGAAAATTGCTGCACTTGAGGCAAGACTGCAGGAGTCCTCCAACCTTAACCAGCAGCTTCGCCAGGAGCTGAAAACGGTTTGTAACACAACCAATGAATTTTTTAAAAATATGGATTTGTATCTGTGAGTCTGCCGTCTTCTGCTTATCTAAAGTGGAGTTGTGCTGGCAGCAGGTTGACGAGACTATTCCAGATGTCATTCTCTCCAGCCACACTCTAGTTCTTTCTGGGCAATCCCAAAGCATTCCCGAACTCCCCAGCCTGTTCTGTCTCTTGAGGCCTCCCATCTGGCATCCTAACTAGATGCCTGAACCATGTCAACTGGCTCCTTTTTAAAAAAAAATACTTTAATATAAAACTTGTTCATTTACAGATGTTTAGCATTGCCACATTAAAGAAAACCCCATTATTAAAAACTTGAATATGCTTGCTTGTCCACTTGAGATCAGCGTGTCCCAGCATCTTTCTCGTACACTCAAACGCTAGAAACAATGAAAACATCGAAGACTTGTCAAGGCCGATGCATTATTTATTTTATCCACTCTTCGTTTCTGTCTGCACTTTATCTATTTATAAGGGCTGATGTGCTATAGGAGATGTCTGCTTTCCTTCAGGGAGGTGTTTGTATTTTGAACCTGCTGACACAAATCTAATCCAAAGCTGTGAAAAAACATGAGCCATGAACAGGCGGTCGCAGGAATTGAAATGTTTAATTTTGTTGACTTACTATTTTCATCCCCAGGTGAAGAAAAACTACGAGGCGCTCCGGCAGAGAGAGGAGGAGGAGAGGATGGTGCAGAGCTCGCCCCCTAAAGTGGGGGAAGACCCTCAGGCTGTCAGTAAATGGGAGAAAGAAAGCCATGAAGCAACCAGAGAACTGCTGAAAGTCAAAGACAGACTCATTGAAGTGGAGAGGAATGTAAGTTTAGATACTGTCAGGAATGAATTATGTTGTGAATTTTGGTTCTATATTTTCCTGTCTAATATCATGTGTCGTCTTCCCAGAATGCTACTCTGCAGGCTGAGAAGGTGGCCCTGAGGAGCCAACTCAAACAACTGGAAACCCAAAACTCCAACCTGCAGGCTCAGATAGTGGCTGTGCAGAGGCAGACGGCCTCTTTACAGGAGAACAATACAACGCTACAGACGCAGAATGCCAAACTACAGGTAATCCCGTCACACCTCTCACAGCTTGGTGTGTGTTTATGGGGAATTTTTCACACTTCTTTGTGAAGTCAGAGAATGATACATGTTGGAACAGGATGGGGCCGTCCCCAAACTGTTACCTCAAAGTTAGGAGGATGAAATTGTCCAAAAAGTCTTTGTATGCTGAAACGTTAAGAGTTTCTTTCACTGAAACTAAAGGGCTGGGCCCAGCTCCCAAAGAACAGCCCTACACCAAAATCCCGCATCACCCAAACTTTATACTTGTCTCAGTGCAGTCAGGCAAGTACCGTTCTTCTGGCAACCGCCAAACTCATCCATCGGATTGCCAGACTGAGAATCGTGATTCATCACTCCTGAGAACACGCCTGCACTGCTCTATAGTCCAATGGTGGAGTGCTTTGCACCACTGCATCCAACCATTTTTTCTGTCTGGTGAAGTAAGGCTTGAATGCAGCTGCTATGCCATTAAAACCCTTTCCATGAAGCTCTCTACTCAGTTCTTGAGAACAGAGAGTTTGGGTTCTGTAGCAATTGACTTTGCAGAAAGCTGGCAACCATGCATATAGTAGGCAACAGAGCTTTGTTAGCCGTTCTGACTTGGATGGCACTGCATCGTGCCTTTATAGCCTCCACTGTGTACTGCCCTGTTTGCACTGTTGCCTTGCCCGGCTGCTTAGCTCTCTGCTCTGGATTTACACTTGTCCTCCCTGTTTGGCAGTAATTCAAACCCTTCTTAAGGGTGGAGGGATTTACACAGTAGCTATTTCTCTGTTTGCATGTGTTGCTTTGAATTGGGCACTGTTTGAGGACATTTGTATGTGGGGTGGGCTAGAGGTAGTTAAGTTTTTTTAAAAAAAAGGTAGAAATTGTAGCAACACCAGGACTCCGTGTGTGTGTGTGTGTGTGTGTGTGTGTGTGTGTGTGTGTGTTCATAGTGTGAATAAACACAGTAGTCATGTCTGTAGAGGGATTTGAGAACTGGGTGCTGCTGTGATCATAAAGGAAAACATGTAAAGAAACAGCTTTCATGCTGATGTTTTGTAGTATTTTGAAGCAGGAGAGCAGGTTGAGGGAAGAGTGCCCCCTACAGACCAAAGCCCCATCAGCTACTGCTTCCAAGTTCTTTGATGTTTGATTTAAGGGGCTTAATGCTGTTCTTATTCACACGCCACACATCACTCTTATCACCTCTTTGCGTAATATGTCCTTTTCTCCCTCTGCCTTTGTCCTCTTTTTAGGTGGAAAACTCAACTCTGAGCTCACAGAGCGCATCCCTGATGGCCCAGAACGCCCAGCTGCAGACCCAGCAGAGCAGTGTGGAAGGAGAGCGTGAAGGAGCGCTGAGGGAGAAAGAGGAGCTGAGAGCTACCTATGAACTGCTGCTGCGCGATCACGAGAAGCTGGCAGCGCTCCACGAGAGGCAGGCAGCCGAATATGAAGCGCTGATCGGCAAGCACGGTGGGCTGAAGACCTCCCACAAGAGCCTGGAACAGCAGCACAGGGACTTGGAGGACAAGTGAGATGTGGTTTAGGAGCTTGGGATGGGCACATGTTCAAGTCTAATTGCAGCTTAAGTCTCATTTGTGACTTTAGTTTGTAGTTTGGCCGCCTTTTGCAAGGAAATATGGTCCTGGACCTAACGACATAAGTGTTAAGGTGTGTGTCTGTTTGCGTATGTAGGTACAAACAGCTCTTGCAGAGAAAGGGGGAGCTGGAGGAGCTGGAGAAGAATCTGAAGGAGCAGCAGGAAAAGATGGCCCTGGAGAATCAGACCCACCAAGCTACAGCTGACCAGTACAAACTGCTCAAAGAGGAAAATGATAGGTCAGCTCAACCTTTTTTCCATAACCTTAAACATTATGCTCACATTAGCACTAATTCATCAAAGGGACTGAATTAAATCAATGAGGCCGTATACCAAGGAGTCGATTTTCTCTCTCCTCAGGTTGAATAGCACCTATCGTCAGCTCTTGAAGGACAATGAAAATCTCCAGCTGGACCATAAAAACCTAAAGAGCCAGTTGAACAGTGCAAAGCTGGACCAAACCAAGCTGGAGGCTGAGTTTTCTAAACTGAAGGAGCAGTACCAGCAGCTGGACATCACCTCCACCAAGCTAACCAACCAGTGTGAGGTAATGAGTCTCTCTTCTCTTCCCTTCAGGTTTTCTCATGGTGTCTACCTTTTTAATGTATCATATTTCAAAATACTGCTTCTAAAGCCAAATATGAATGTATCTGTCTATGTTTGTGTTAGTTGTTGAGCCAGCTGAAGGGAAACTTGGAGGAAGAGAACCGTCACCTGTTGGACCAAATCCAGACTTTGATGTTACAAAATCGCACACTGCTGGAGCAGACCATGGAGAGCAAGGACCTGTTCCACGTAGAGCAAAGACAATACATGTAAAACTCACAAAGAAATATGCCAGAACCATGTATCTGTGTTTGTAAATGCAAATATGCTGCCTTTATGTTTAGAGTGTATGCATTCTTGTCTGCTTTTACTGTGCTTTTATCTTCTCGTCGTCCAACCTTCAGAGATAAGCTGAATGAGCTGAGGAGGCAGAAGGAGAAGTTGGAGGAGAAGATCATGGACCAGTACAAGTTCTATGACCCTTCACCTCCACGCAGGTGCATAATTTGTTTCCTTTAAATGACATAAAATTGAGTCAAATTGGTAAAGTTCTGCATACATGCTGTCTTATATTTTGAGATGGAAAAGCAGTGCAGCATCAGGAAGGGAGTGCATCAAATATTTATTACCTGCAGAGCATCATACAGCTGTATAGTGAAAAAATTTTTTCTTAACCCTGATAGTCATTTGGGCTTTTGGCCTAAAATAAAATTTCAAATGCATCTAGCCTTATATATCCTTTATATGATTATGTATTGATTTTTTTAAAATTCTATTTCCTTTTGTTCGTCTGTTATTGAGTGTCTGTCTCATCTCTGCTTTACAGGCGCGGCAACTGGATTACTCTAAAGATGAAGAAGCTGATCAAGCCGAAGAGCCGGGACAGGATCCGGTCTCTCACACTGACTCCATCTCGATCAGAGTTTGGAGACAGTTTTCTGATGTTTCCCCAGGACAGCCAGGACAGCTCATCCATAGGCTCGGGCACCAACTCGCTAGATGACACGCTCTCACACATGAGCAGCAGTGAGTCTGAAAGAACCAAACACACACAAGATTGCACAGTTATAGTTTCAACCATCACTGAAGGAACTTCTTTTAATGTGTTCACAATATTTTTTTGTTACAAAGAGAAGGGAAACTCTTAAAATACTGTTTTGTAGTACACACAGAATTAGTGAAACATTTGCTAACAGCTTTAATTTGATGCTGAACTTTCTTCACTGACACATAATGGCCTACTTTGTGAGTGTGGCTTTGTATGCCTGAGTGACTGAATGGGTCTTCCCTCCTAACTGCTCCTTTGCTTCTTTATATCTCTCTGCAAAGGGAGGAGAGGGCAGCAGTCTCATGCCCAAGTGCAGGGTTCCTCCAATGGTATGCTGCGGATGGGGAGGGTGGGAGGGGTTTGTGACCCGACTGTCACGTCTTTCAGGGCATGTTTTTGTGAGTCCATTGTCCATATCACTCAGCTGTCGTAGACATTACGGCTGAGCTGTGCAGGCTGACTCTTGACCTCAGACCTGGTTAAAGATGCAGAAGCATTTCTTGTGTTTGAAACAAATTGAGGTGCACTCAGTCAGCTGCTACCAATGCTATTAAACTCAATCACTGAAGAATAGTACTATTTTATGTAGTTACTGGCATGTCCACCATTTCTGAAGAAAAGTCGCTTTAACACTTTCGCTTCGTGTCACTGGAGTCATTGTCATTTGCTAAGCTGTAAGATTTAATATCTTGGAATTTGCAGAATAATTTGGACTACATATATGTTGCCAGCATACTCGCTCAAGGTCGAGCTGAATCAAGTGCACCTCATGGTTTAAATATTGGAGAAAAAAAAAATCTAATCCCAAGATGCTTTGCTCTCTGTAACCTGTCGATCTGTTCAGCTCACTCGTAAATAAGAAACGTCCTGTATCATAGCATCGTAGATATTAAAAGGTGCAATGCGTTGCCTGGTTATCGCGACCTGGCTTGGTTGGTTGTTTTCAGTTGTACTGACATTAACTGTAATCACCAAGAAACAACTAAGCCACATATTTCTGCTATGTAGCACAAAGTTGTCAGTTAGTGTAATGAATCTGTTTTTCACAACACACAAGATAAGAGGTAGCCTTTAACAACCATGTAGTAACATTTGCTAAAACACTTGCGTACAGTACAGAAATTACACAGTCGAGTGTGCTGGAACAGCAGCTATAAACCTCTCATTCTTTGAGGTTCTTGGGAAAGTCTTTGCTGGAAACACTGTAGTGCTGTTTTTTGCTGTTAACCTGCCCCTTCTTGTTCTCCTGATTGCACCCTTTAATAATTTTCATCTTGTCGTCTCATCTAGGTGTGGAATGTGTTGTGTTGTGTACAGAATGTAATGCCTGGAAATAAGTTGAGAATGTAATATACAGTGGTCAAAACCATTAACATGAGAATGTGCGGATGATGCTGATTGTGTGCAGGAGACGGTGTGTGTTTTGCATAATGTGTGTCTGTTTTTCTATTGTTTACACAATGTAGTTTTATACAAAAGCCTGCCCTTAAATACAGAACATATAGAAAGTCAGTGGAAGGCATTTCAGTCCATCCAAAGGGCATCCAATAATGTGTGTGTGTATATTTTTAATAATATGGAGAGAATTTGTATAGATTGAAATACCTTACACTTGACTAACCATCTAATAGGCTCTCTAATATTATAATCCACATGTTTTTAAAGTCATATATTATAGTTGTTGTTGTGTCTGTTGCAGTGTTGTCTGTTGTCCAGTTAAGGTGTCCAGGAGTTCAGCTCTCTCTCCCCTGGTTCTGTTTGTGACAACATTAACCACATCCCTCTGTTCTGCCCTTCTTTTCTTTCTTTTATTTTGCTTTTCCTTCACCTCCCTCCTGGTCTTACTCTGTCGCTCTCTTCCCTCCCTACCTGTCTGTCTCTGGCTGTGATCGGACAGCTATAAAAAGGTTGCCTTTCATGAGGAACAGATCCAAGGACAAAGACAAGGCCAAGGCCATCTACCGGCGCTCCATGTGTAAGATCTCTGTTAGCTGCCACGCTAGCCTTCATCTGCCTCCTCTCCCTCCTCTTGTCGCGCTAGGAGAAACAAAGGAGGAGCAGTCACTGATGTCAGGGTGGCGGTGGTGAGGGACTTCAGTTTTCAGTCACATCTGCAGAATTCAGTGTTTAAAACTCCAGAGTTTTATCATCCATGTTTTAGAGATGTCTGCAAAGGACCTACCAGAGGATCAATTTTTAAATTCTTTATAGAATTTATCCCATCCCCCTGCCGCTCTGCTATACCTGGTGACATCAGTGACTTGTCCTTAAAATTTTTTCCTAGTAATCCCCACCCATCCCATCACTTCTGCCGCCACGTCTGCCGCCGCCACTTTCTCCTGTAGAGTATCTTCCAAGTCTTTACTCACTTTCCTCTCACTATTTGCAGATGAATGATTAACACAACCTTAACACTAACTTTAGTGTTTGTTAGGGCTAAACTATAGGAACAGTGGTGATTTATTTTTTTCTGTTTTCTTTTGTTTCATTTTCACCTCTGGACCAAAACCATGTCATTTGGTCACTTACAGTAATGTGCAATGGGCAGCTTTCTTGTGTGCTTTGTGGTTTTATTTTGTTTGTGTATGCTGAATGAAAGGCCGTGTGTGTGTGTGAGAGAGAGAGGGTGTGTGTTCAGGTGAGACAGCGGGAAAGACTGTGGGTTTGCCTTTCATGCGCCTGAGAAATGTGTGCTCCCGTCTTTGATTACAGCATGACAAAGAAAATCACTAAGTGCTTGATCATCGCTCGCACTCACCATGGAGGACTTGAAATGGAGCCTTTATTCTGTCTCTCTCCCTCCGTCTGTCTCTCTCTCTTCTCTGTCAGCGTGCTGCATTTCAGATCTTATTCTGCTGACATGGGCTTGCCTCGCTCTGATTTATTTATTTTTGTGTGTGTGTGTGTGTGCACAGCACCACCGCCGTCGCTCAGAGCAGCTTTGCATGTTTCCATGCTTCTTCTTCGCTGTCGGCTCAGTAATCAAAGTGCATAGAGACGGTCAGGGATGTCAAAAAGTGTCTGGCTGTGACCGACCGTGCACTTTGGTTGATATGTTGTTGGCTTTTAAAATATTATTATTATTATAATGCTGTATGCCTGCAAGTGCATTGAGTTTTAAAAGGCTTGGACCTGTTATTCTATAGCATGAATTTATTATTGAATATTGACTTATATCCACTGATAATTATAGTCTAGATCTGCCCTGTCAGAGTCCTTCGAGAAGCAAGTCTCAGCACTGGGTAGCCATTTTGAAAAGCCTCTGTACAGATGTTTATTGCTATCATCTAAATGAAAGCCGAGAGAAGTTATAGTTCTGTCTGTGCACAGTTTCAAAACGTTACAGCTTTGCTAATGGCTCAGTGCTGACACAACTTCTCACATGATCTGTGCTCTTCTCGTTTCAGCACAGCCAATTCATGATACAGTATTACAGCGCATCTTTGCTAAGATAATGAATATGAGACGTGCTTTTCTTATATGAAACTTAAACATGATTGGCTAATGTATTTTCCATTTTGTCAGTTGATTTGCTCTGCTGGGGCAGCAGCAGGATAACCGCCACCTTTGCTTTTACAGAATCCTTTTAGATTATTGAAGGATTCTTTGAGGCCACGTCTGTTTCCTGTAATGTCTCTAGGCACATTCCCAATGGTAACTTAGCCTTTGTCTCCAAGAGGGACCTAGATGAGTGTCCTGTGTACAAAAAAATGTTGTAAAAAAATCTTTGCAAGGTTGTTCTTCCATCGTAAGCATATTTTAGCGACCAGTTTCTCTGATTTTAGTTTGCCTTTAAAGTCTAGATGGATTAAATTGAGACTTCTGTAAGATAAAATGGCTATAAATCCTGAGCCATTACTTGAGGTAAGATTATATGTATTAAAATGTCTAATCTCAGTTTTTTTTTTCTTCATGCCAACCCATCCATCCTAGCTATGAATGACCTGCTTCAGACCATGGCAATGGCAGGTGGTCCTGAGGCTCAGTGGGCGGGCAGCAGTGAGAATCTAGACGGGGCTGAAGCCGGAGATGCCAACATGACGGGCAGCAGCAGGCGCAGCGGGCAGCGCATGAAGGAACTCGCCTTTTCCACCAATGCCATTGATTGTGCCACCCTCACCCTGCCTAGTTCAAGTCACAGTAGAGCCAAGCACAGGCTTCAGGTCAAAGGTCAGGATGCCTGTTTGTGGAAATACATTGTGTTAATTTCCTCATTGCATTTAGTTGACGAAATTTGTTCAGAACAGAGTGAAAAGAAGCCGTAGCATGACTGCACCCTTTATCTCAACAGACAATGCCTCCTGCGAGGATGTCGCCGGCTCATTGGATGATCCCAAGAGTCAAGGTAGAGTAAAGCTTCACACGACATCAGCACGAAACTGTGTCAAAGAAAAGCGCCTGCAGTCTCTCAGCACCAGGCTGGAATCTAACGGCCCCTTAAACAAGAAATGAGGGGGGGAAAAAACAGGTCATGTCCTCAGGAGTCCCACTGATAATCTTTGGGCTGCCTTCCTGCACTTTGATTAAGCTTGATTTAGAGTTAGATGGGAGCAAAAGAGACGGGGAGAGGGAGACAGATCAGCCTTTGCTGAAAGCAGGATTGACTTTAATACAGGCGCTAGGGTGTTATCCAGGGCAGTTAATCTGGATCCAGGCAACACTTGATCAGGTCTGTGTCGCTTTAATGTAGATGACCCAGTTGCTAAACAGCCACAAAACTACTGGCACACATTCCTTAAGTTAGGTCTACAGACAGATTTCTCTTGTTGTGCTTGAGTGCTGCAAACATCTGCACTTTTGATGGTCAATAAACTGGTTCCACAGGATATTGTTCCCAGAATGAGAGAGAGAGAGACTATAGTGAGACTCATTTCCCACCTCATCACTGTAATGGTTGAAGGACGCCCAGTCTCACTCACACACCGGATGTTGCTCAGAATGTATGAGCCATTAGGTCATCGGATGTTGTAGACACTAATGGTAGTTTGAGACGTGTATTGATTTTTTTCCCCCCTCCCCCAGACTCTGTAAAAAAATTTTTGTTTCCATCTGCGTTTCATTAAACTTTATTATTTTTGAGCAGTATTGAGTTGTCATGTTACCCTTTAGGTGTGTTGCATTGTATTTTTTTTGTTTGTTATCAGGGCCACAGAGGTATATGTCTCCCTGCCATTTGAATCGTTGTGCTGTTGGTCTGAGCGCTGTGTGCAGAGTGTCCTGTAGCATCTGTAGTAAGTGACAGTTACTCAGGACTGAGGATCACTGTGGGGCCACAAGCAATCCGCTGGTTTCTGACTCTGATACTGATCTGTAACATTGGGGTTGATTTGAAATTCTAATTTGGTGTCAAGCATGTCGTGAAAACCGGTTTGAGATGATTTCACGGTCACTGGTTTTCAGTTGGGGCTGTCCCTGTCAGCACTGGAAAGAGCAAGTTCATGTTGTCTTCACACCTTTCCTTTTACTCTTTGTCTTCCTTCTCAGTTCCTAACATGGCCTGTCATTTCCTCTTTAATTACTAACAGACTCACACTTGTATCGTCAGTCACTTCCCCTTTATTGGTGGGAAATCGTTCCTTATATTTGGGTGTCCCTGCCGTCTCTGTCAGTAGTTCCTTTGTTTATTGAATGGACATATTGGGGCTGCAGCCTGGCATTGAGCCACCTTTCCTGTCCCTCTGCCTGGCATGTGCCATCTGCTCCCCCAGCAGGAGATGTTCTGTCAGGGTGTTGGCGTCCGTATACGTGTTACTCCTTGCGTTGGTGCATGTTGGTGTGGATACATGTAAGCGTGTACAGATATAACTCCTAACTGTGAATGTATGTGTGCATGTGTCTTACCTCTCGTCCCTTACCCAGCCGCCAGACCCTCCAGTCTTCATAGCAACAGGACCACCAGTAGTAATAGTAACAATAACTCCCACCTCACTTCTCCTCTGGAGGGCAAAGGTATGCTCCTCCTTTCCTCTTCCTCTGCTCCTATCCACTTGTTACTCTTGTCTTCTTCTTTTGCTCCCTTTCATCTCGTTTCTCTCATCATTTCTCAAAAAATTAATTTTTTTTTCTCGCGCAAAAATGTGATCAAGTTGGTTTGGTTCA
The DNA here is from genome assembly GCF_041146795.1 of Maylandia zebra. Lineage (NCBI taxonomy): Eukaryota > Metazoa > Chordata > Actinopteri > Cichliformes > Cichlidae > Maylandia > Maylandia zebra. Next base: position 10,763,483 of record NC_135179.1, on the reverse strand, counting down.
ACTTTAAGCCATTCTCTTTTCTTCATTGGGTAGAAAGCAATAAGTCATGATGGTAATAAAATTAGATCTGAGTTAAATTATGAGATTGTTTTTTCAATATAATGCTTTTTAAATTGCATGGTGTGTTCTGAAAGTGTGGGGTAGTCTGATCACTACTAATGCAATCAGAAATCTTGTAATCCATGCCTCCCCTCGTCCTGCAGGCACATTGAACGGCAGTCTGAGCAGGCCTCACAGCGAGAGCAGCGGCGAGTTCAGCCTGAGTCTGGACCAGGAGGTGTGGTCCAGCTGCGGCAGCAGCCCCGTCCAGCAGCCCACCTCCTCACGCTCCTCCCACCAGAGCCCCCTGCAGCTGCGCAGATCTCTTGACCCATCCGCCGCCGCGGGCAGCGCGGTCCAGTCCCAGATCAGGAAGACGGGATCCCCAGGGAACGAGGTGCTTTCCCTGCAGCAGTTCCTGGATGAGGGTATTGATCCTGCAGAGGTGAGGCCTGAAATTCTGCTATAAGTGCTGTTCTTAGATTTATTGGATTACAGCCTACATATGAAGTGGACTAAAATCAAACATGTTCTTCTTTATTAGTCAGTTCAGATAACGTTTGGAGTTGGACGTGAATTGTTTCCATTGTTATTTGTTCTGTCCTTAATGCTGTTTGCTGTCTTTTGTAGTCTGGCAGTCAGGAGAACCTCACTGTAGACTCTCCTCGCCTCTCCACCTCCTCTGAGCACGGCCAGAAAGAACGCACTGTCACAAAGGGCCGGGGCATACTGCGCTCGTCCAGCGGAAAGGCAGCAGCAGTCAGCGCTGACCGGCCTCCGAGGTCTTCCGGACAACCAGGACGACCTTCCCTGCGGAAGGCCGAGAGCACACGCGTGAAAGGCTCCGCCCCGATCCGCGCCAGCCTGTCTTCACAGGGCAAAGCGACCTCTGTCTCCGAACGGCTCGATTCAGCCTCCTCCACCCTGCCCCGGGCCAGCAGTGTCATCTCCACTGCTGAAGGTACCACACGGCGTACCAGCATCCACGACCTGCTGTCCAAGGACAACCGGCAGCCCATTTCGGTTGACGCTCCTGCTGCTGCTGCTTCCACCAGGGCTGGGCTACGCTCGCAGCCCACACCCAGTGAGTACCACCCCAACAGCACCAACCTTAAGGGACCCCTCACCACCATCACCCCCATGCCCAAGTCAGTCAGCTTACCTTGCAATAGCTCGGAGGACCCCGACCTCTCCACCCTTGAGTCTTTCCTCGGCCCTTCCTTCACTGTAGAATCTGTATTCATGGACTCCATCTTTAGTGAGTCAGCAGACAAAAACCTCCCCTTCCTTTCTCTTAACCCCACCTTAGTCAGCAACATCAGCGGGCCTCCTGTTACAAATAAGACCCACCCTCCTCCTGTGCCGCATCACATTCGCACCCAAAACCAGACCCCCCACAGCCAATCAAACGGCCAGGTGAGATCCAGCGAGGGTGTTGATCAGAGTTGTGTAAATAATCCGGATCAGTCACTGAGCCCAGAGGAGAGGGAGTCTCTGTGGTACGAGTACGGCTGTATCTAAATGACGGGGAGGTTTCTGGTTTGCTGATTTTAATACTTGACTTGAAGAGGGAGGAACAAAAGGATGGATAAAGAGCAAAGCCATTTCCTCTGCATGTATTTGTCAGAGTACTGTCTGTCTCTGTGTGGTGTATGTGGGTCATTTTTCCCTGTTTGCTATGGTGCTGATTGGTGACTTTACTTTCATTTTTAATATTTTTTAACCCCCATTTTCTTTTCTATGATGCGGGACTTTGACTGTTCTTCCGTCCAATACCCTTTCACACATTATTTTTACCTCATCAGATAAGTTTTACCTGGCTAACATTATACTATTATCTGCTGCAGTGAGGTGATACATTTTATCTTGGGAATGAGAAGAAATAGAGAATTATCTAAAGCTTTCATGTGAGGCCAGAACACACAGAGCAAGTCGGTTCAAGTCACACCAGGAATCATAAAAACAGCAGGAAAAGCTTTTTTTTTTTATTTTTTATAATGAGCATAATGAGCAAAGCATTCTGGGGCAATTTCTACATAGTAAAGTCAGATAATAGGTTCACTTTGCATTTTCTGTTTATTATGGTGATTCTTGGCAAGTCCCACTTTTCACCTCCTAAATTGCATGGCTTTGTTTTGTCTGTTTGACCTGAAACTTTCATTTGGATTGCTGTGATCAAAATGGTTTTCATCAGTTTGTTTCTTATGATGGTGTGTGCTGTTTGTTTTTTACATTTGATATCTTTTCTGTTTTTCTTTGCTGTGTACACGTTCACTGGAGTGTTTGCTCCCCTCTGCAAATGGATTAATATGATCTGGTGGATCTAAGCTGACCTCCTGGGCTGGTGACAAAATGATGAAGCTTCATTCCCAAAACAATCAGGGCGGCATTTTTAGTTTGAAACGTGAAAGTTGACGGAGAGGACACAGAATACAGCATGGCAATAGTGATTTGGTTTCACGCAGTTTATGATTGTTTGGGGGTATTTTAATTATTTTTTTTAGAACGTGGAGTTGATACTGTAAGTTGATTCATTTGAGGTTGTTTTGTGAATGAAGCGAACATCATTCCTTTTGGTATTTTCTCCTGACACGCCACAAGTTGGATAACTTGAGGTGATATTTGAGACTGACCTATCTTGTATAGACTGCTATCATTAAGTTATAATCAAAGACGAGCACTACATGTTGTGCCAATACTAGTTGAACTGCCTGTATCTACGTCCTTATTTATTTCTGCTTTTGTACTCTTTAGTTGCTGTTTTGAAGTTGCTATATTGTATTTATCTTGATTCAAAGTATCCGCAGGTATGAAGTAAATGAAAATGGTCTGTCATCACTCTGCAGATGTAACATAAGCGTTGCCTTTGTCCTACAGATGTGGAGGGCAGAAAGTCTAAAAGCAGGAGCGGGGAGCCGCAGCAAAGCTGCTAAACCCTGTCCCCCCCACCCTCGTCTGTCTGCTACCATGCTGTGAGCGCGTGGTGAGTGAGCGAGCGGGAGGAAAAGGGGGAGGGGGGTGGGGAGGGTGGGGTCAGTCTTGTCTCCATGGGAACCTAAAACATGGTGTAACAGATGTCGTCCATCCTGCTGTGCGCTTGCTTTCCCCTGCTTCTCTAAGCTGTTACCCTTCTCCCTCACTGTCCTGTCCATCCCCTCACTGTCACTGTGGTGCCAAACGCCTGTTCAAGGAGCCTGATGAGACCCGTCTGCATGGCATATGGGCCATTTTACCGTGTAGCTCTCAGTGTATGCTGCTTCCCCCCCCCCCCTTGGATCTCAAATCCCTCGACAAGACGAGCCATTCGGCTCCAGCAGCTCACCGTTTCCCACTCCTTCATAAAGCATCTCATGCTGTTGGCGACTGCTGAGTGAAGAAGTCGGTGTTTGCAGGCTGCTTATTGTTGCTGCATGGCTTTGGTGTAGCGCTCAAATCCTTCCCTCTTGCATGTAGATCCAGGCGTCCTTCTGTGTTCCCTTGTCACGTCTCTGTCTTTGCTGGTACAGCTTCTGATCTCTAACTTTCTCCTTTGTCTGTTTTCCATCTCCTTTCCTCCTTTTATTTTTCTCAACTTTCTTGTCATCTTTCTTTTCCTATTCTCTCTACTCCTCTTTGCTTGCTTGGGACTCAGAGAAAGGTGGCCTTGGAGCTGTGTGTCTGAAGCCTAGTAGGGTGAATCTGCTGAGACCGTCTACAGTGAGAAAAGATTGTAAAAGCCTGTCTCACCCCCCCCCCCCCCCCCCCCCCCCCCCTTTTTTTTTTAACCCAGGACACTTCAGTAGAGAAAAGTGGCTTCCTTCTCTGTTTTCTTCTTTCTTCCTTGAATCAAGGAAACAACTTAAAATTATTAGAAAATGTTACAGTGACAGTTTTTATTTGTTTTCTTTCCACTAAGACTCCAATGGCAGATTGCACTGCCACGTGTCCTTCAGTGTGACGGACAGTTAGACATGCACTAGTGTCTGTGGACTAAAATTAAAGTGCCAGTGTTCACACAACAGCCAACAGGGCAACCTTGAACCAGTGAGACAGACCTTCTTCTGCCCAGTGCCATGGTCATAAAACATTTTGTAACTGGGCAGAACGCACAAACAAAGACAACATGAAGCATGTCCGAAGAATCACAATCTGCATGGAGCAATCAGTCAATCATCCCGCTTCCTTTATCCAATCAAAGAGAACAGTGTTCAATGGAAACATGCCAGGATGCCAAATGGACTCGGACAGGAAGCCATGACAGCTTGATTGAGTGAAGGTAGTGTGAGAGAGAAGTAGAGACTTATCATGGGAGTGTTTCAGGTCACCTATAAGGCAGAGACACACCCTGAGAAAAACCCTACATGTAGTTCATCTTCACCCTTCATTTTCATTTCACCAAATGGCACTGAAGCATCTCATTTATCACTTCCATTGCTGCTCTAATCCAGAGAATAACTGTAAAAGCACAGTCTTTACATTCTAAAAAGACACTCCGTAAGGAAGCGTTTAATAAATCTGTCTGAAGTATAGGTGACCTGCGACCTGCCCAGTGCAAACGGAGCATGTGCAGACTTCTGTTGTGTTGAACATGTTGGCAGTGATGAGACCCAGTGTTTTCCTCCTTTTCCACTTTTACATGAATTCATTTGATGTAATTAAAATTCATCAAGACTACCTGTGTGCGCTCTTGGTTTGTGTGTGCATGTGTATATATAGTCGGGGTACTCTGTTATGAGAGTGTAGTCTAATACAACAGCGCTGCAGTGTGAATCGTGTTGGAGTTCTATTTGAGCTACTGTTTGTGGTCCTTTCCTTTTTCAAAGGTGAAACACAGCAACTCAAATGTAGTTCTTGCAGTACTTGGTTGTTTATCTTACTGCTGAATTACTCTTGATTTCTGAGTTATTACATTTAAGCAGAATTGGTGTGTGAGTAACTTTACACAGTCAGATTTAAATACCCCAAATATGTATAAAATAGCCAGTGCAATAGCTGGTGTAGATACGCATAGTTAAAAGTTAATGCAGTCTAGTACTGAAGTGCTGCAATAAATTTTACCATCATGATGTAGGCATGAAGGGAATAATTATGTAACAGACTTTGTTATAAAATATCCATTAATGGATAAAATGACGAGAAAGGAAGGGCTGCCTTTGTATAGAGGAGAGATATTAACGTCTTCACATGCAGCCAACTTCAAACCATCAAGTCAGTGATGGAATCGAACCTCATCCAGGCTCACTGATGGGAGAAGGATGACCAGGAGTCAGAGGTATGGTTCTTAAAGGCAAGTTGCGTATTTTCTGCTGCAAGCAGTAGTTAAAATGTTCTGCAGCGTGCTTGCAAATGATCCCTTCTTACTTATACTGATCATTTAAAAAAAGCCTCTAATTTTCTCTGAAAATAGAACATTGTGTTTGTCTCTCAGGGCCCATTTAACTTTAAAATATGCATGAAGACTGGACTTTGTTCCCTAATAGGCACATGGGAGGCAATGTAGGCTGAATAAAGGGATGGATGGTACAGAAATGGATGAACCAATATATTCTGTAATTTCATGTTACCTTTAACTACCAATAGACCTTAGAGTGGGTTGGGTAATGAACACATTTTAACCAATGTAAGTAACTTGCTATTAATCTCATTGCAGGCACAGTTTTCTCCAGTTATATATTAACATTGTTTATCTTGCAAATTTTTTTTACATTAACAGTAAAGCTTTGAATAAAAAAAAAACCACACTTTTTTTAATGTATGTTTATTAACTGTATGGTCATGCAAAAATCCAGCATCCAATTGAAACTCTGACATGTTTCCCCCTTTTCTTTTTTTTTTTCTTTTTTTTTTTTTTTTTATTGTAAGGTTACAATGCAATAAATTCACTTTCAAGGGGCACATAAAAGCTAAGGCTTTTGCTAATCTTTTAAGCATTTTAAAGCGATTTAACATCACTTGATTTTAACATCTCAGCCTTTTCATAACCTTGAGGATGCAAATAACATAGGTTTCCATTTCTTTATCAAGTAAACAGTGAAAAATTACCAGAAAGTAGACATGCATATTTCTTTCATTTGTAAAACTGCATATATAGTGTTGCTGTTAAAGATTGTGGTTTTTAAATTATCCTCTTTAAACATCTGTTTTAAGCCTTTCACAAATCTTTTCAGCTCCTCGGTTCACTCGGGTACACTCTTAACACATTTCACACATTTGCCAAAGTATTTGGAGAACCTGACTGCTGAACACAATAGGACTTTTGAAAGAATTCAAATGCAGGAAAGCTACTTAAAGTATAGGGAATCATTATTCTCTTATATGCATTTGGTGCTTTTTCCAAAGTTAATCTGTGCCCTAAAGTGATCAAACAGCTGATTTATCCAACAGCTGACATCAGCCAAGGAGAAATACGGATTATATGTGGTGTGACAGAAACTGGAAAACTGAGAAACCAAAACTAGATCTTCCGGTCTTTAATATTCTAGGTAAGGGTTCAAAAATTGAACGACTCACAGGTAAGTTTATACTTAACGTCGAGAAAAAGATTCTTTGAAACTGCACTAAAGTCGTGAGCAGACTCACTGTAAGGTCACAAACGTTGACGAATCACTGTTAACGTTTAACTTAAAACTTATTTGTTAAGCCTGTGCAGCTCACATATTAACATCAATGATGGCTCACTTGCAGCCTAACAAAAGCAGACCAGAGGTGAGTGCAAGGGCCCTAAAATAGTCAAAACTTAAAGGAATTCAGCCTTTAATATTTTTGGTTTTGCCTGAGCTTTCTCGGCTACAGCATATCAAAATATTTGAGTCTAGTTTGGTTTTGTCATAATTGACCAAAAAAAAAGCTTGATGTCAACTGTCCAAATACTCTGGCAAACTCTGATAAATTCTCCTCCTTCTAAGATAGTCGTTAAAGCCTAACTGTATTTTCCCCATTCCATTTAAACATTCTCATAAGCGTGGAAACGAGTGCACACACATACATACACGCGCACACACACAATGAAAGAAAAGCATCTCATCAACAAACAACTGAGCACAAATGGAACTACTGAACCATACAAAACATCACATAGTTTCAGTACTGGTTTTACAACGCTTCATTGTGGTGCAAAAAGTGGGAGGAGACACAGTTTTCATGGCATGTCAGATATGTCCACAGCACAGGCGCTTGATACAGTATGCTGGGGCTCACATATGATTTAAACGTATTTACTTTTTCTTTTTTCTACAGTCTGTTTACCGTGTTAGCGCACAGATATGCGATGGTCCGAAGCTTCGATGTGGTTTCTGCTCTTAGGTGACCACCAGCAACAGGACGGGTGGTGCATGAGTTACTATTAAGCGGCGCCGCACGGGACAGGACAGATAGCAAGCCTCACCCCTCCACTGGTACAAAGTCACACACTCACAAAGTTTCTACGACACAGTGCTGCAAAGGTTAACCACTGAAACACAGATATGGGTTTTTTTTGTCCTCCTAAAAGGCAGAATCTTTGATCTCATGTGCTTTCATGATGTGAATTCCAAAAATATTTAACAAGAAGAAATCTTTATCCCAACATTTCAGCATTCGGTGTGTGCAGTGATCTGTGTGTGAGGGGATGAATCTCCATTCAATTCAAACCCTTAATATTTTTAACCTCTGCATAAAACAAATGGAAAATATCAAAGATTAGATCAAAACACTAACAGCTACAACATTTACAACAGAATCTGACAAAAAAAACAAAACTAAACGGGGCCAAATTCACTGACTGCAGTTGATCAGCGAAGGTCCCAGAGCCCTCTAGCCAGTGTAGCCCTCTTCCCATCGTGCCTTTTTTAAAATTTCCTCCTGTCCATTCCCTCGGCTGCATTCCTTTTTAAACATGCTTTTTTTTTTTTTTTTTTTTTTAAATAATGCCAGGACTTCACACAGAAGTACAGCAAGCCAAGACTGACAATATACAAATTATTTCAAGAACACAATCAGAACAAGAGACAGGCATAAGGGTGACATCATCATCATCACACGTCGTGGTGCTACTAAGATGGTAGTACGAACTGGTTAGCGAAGGTCACGACAAATGTGGAGATTGTAAAAGGGAAGGAATGATGAAAGTAGAGTGGCAGAGGTAGGGTGAGAGGGAAGGATTTTGGCAAGCATAACCTGAAGTTGCAGAAAGGTTCACTCCCTCAGAAGAGCGACCACAACAGCATCGAGTCTTAAGTGTCTGTGCAAAAACAGTACAGGCCATCAGAGAGTTAAGATAAATCATGCTTCACATCAAATACACACACACATACACACAGACACAAACAAAACGAAACTAAAGAGTTAGATTGAGAGCATCCATGCTTTCAGACCAGGTAGTTTAGAGACGTGAGGAGCTTTAGACTTTGACCAATGGCGCTGCCTAGTGTTCCAATGCACACAGTGCAGGGCAGACAGATGGAGGCCTTCTGCAACTTCAGGATGAGCTGGCCTGGATGCCGTGTCTAAAGCTCAGGAGAGGCTCCACCTCAAAGGCTGGAGCACAGGGACTTTGTGTGTGTGTGTGTGTGTGTGTGTGTGTGTGTGCGCGCGCGCATGTTGCATGTGAATATGTTTGTATTTACAACACGGGACCAAATAAAACGAGAAAAAAAAAAAGCCGAAAACACCATCACACTCATCTTCAGCTCCCCTACCTACACCTCAGAAGTAAATCATGCCTCCCTCCACCCCCTTTTGTCCTATATAAATATCCATTTATACACAATTCTGTTAAATAAAAACCCTCTTGATTAAAAATGATTATTTTTTCCAACACAAAATACTTTAAAACAGTATCCCTCATTCAGGAGAAAACGTTTTTCAGAATACATATTACAAAAAGACAAAATAAAAATAAAGGTCCCTTCAGTAACACCTGAACCCCCTTAAAACATCGTGTGCAGATACTCAAATCTGACGCTTAAATCTGGTGTTAAATTCTAATATTAGTTGCTCCCGTTCCCATAAACCCCACCCACAAATACCTTACAACTCTAAAACGACTGGATTCAAACAGACGCTCTGAACAGAAATCACTTTTTCCCCAGACGTCCTCGCTGCCCCGGTCTCTGTGCGAAGTGTACTTATTTTTCATTTGTTATACATAATTTTGAACATGTTAATACTTTTCCACATGGCAGACGAACAAAGAGTGGGGAAATGAAGGCCATGGGAGAAAAGGATCGGGACAGCATCACCCCTGTGTTGCCACCAGAAGCATGCACCATCTGCAAAAAGGGGCTGACATCAGCTGGGCCCCAACATCATCTAGCTAGGGTTGGACTGGATTGGTGTTGGTCGGTGTGGTCGGTCATTCAGTCGAGCTTTTAAGATATGCTTTTTTTTTTTTTTTTTCCTTTTAATTTTTATTGTTTTTTGGTTTGTGGCTTTTTTTCTTTTTCTTTTTAAATTGTAAGGTATGTTTCCCACATTGGTGTTTTCCAAGCAGCCTCTTCCTGGGCAGGATCCAGACACCGCTCCGACCACGGAGAATAAATGCTCCCAATAGCTTTAGACTTCAGGCAAAGCTGGAAAAAGGAGAGCACTGCGGTTAGTGAGTAAGTTGTCTCGGGGTTGAGGATGAGAACTAAAGGACACAGAGCTTATGCTTTCCCACTGAGCCTGAGATCTGTGGACTCTTTTAAAAAGCAGATTAAAAACTAATCTTTTTAAACTATATTTTCTATCTCCTTGTCTTTGTTTTTAGCTATTTTCTGTGATAGTTATCTTGAAAAGCGCCACATAAATACACTAAGAATATTTTACTGTGTTATGGATTCTTCTCAGTTTCCACAGCTGGTGGACTGAATGCAGTGGGGAACACAGGGCATCCCTGTAAAAAGCCCCTTAATTTTTCTATTAAACTGACTTGTTTTCACTATTGTCTAAATACAGTAAAAGGAATATCACTCTTCTTTTACTTATACATATTACAGGGATAACTCAGTAGGTAGAGTGGTCGGCTTCCAATCCACTGACTGGCTACCCTGAGGTACCCCCGAGCAAGGTACACTGGCTGCCCACTGCTTCACTGAGTGAATGGGTTAAATGCAGAGAGGAATTTCCCCACAGGGATCAATAAAGTATTATCATTATTATTATATTGATGGACAACATGCTTCATATTGTATGCGACTCAGCTCTTTGCCTAATAACACTGAGTTTACTCAACAACTCTTAATATCTCTGATTACAATGAGTACCTTTAAACTCTGATGGATATCATTAAACTGTTGCACAGGCCTGCTTCTCTAATGTGCCACTAGAGTTTTAGGTGATCTAGCTTTAGCCGATGCTGTTGAAATTTTATACACAAAAACCAAAATAATGGAGTATCAGTTGTAGAAGTTGCCTAGTGACAGAAATAAAGTAGTTTGAATTAAAGTTGAATGCTAAAGTGTTTGATAATGTAGATGGGAGATGGACAAAAAGATTTCAGTGCTCTAAGTATTAAAAACTGCAATTTAGATTGATGCTGCACACCAAAAATCATTAAAGAACCCAATAACCTGTGCGAAGACATTTTGCAGTCCACATTAATGCTTTTATGCGGCATTGAACTGTTATTGCACCTTTCAGGCTGTCGTATTGAGGTGGTGGCATCACCTTACCTGGGCCTGAGTTCTCAGTTCACTGCAGGGGTGCCGCTGGCGCCCCTGAGCAGTGGAAGTGCACATTGAGCCATTTGGCGTCACGGCGATGCCACACACGAGTCTCCTCAGACTGGCAGGAACGCGGCCGTCCCTGACCGTCTATGTACTGCGTCAGACGAATGTAGGCGATGCAGGCGGCATCCTCGCCGATCAGATGGACGTGGGGGTTGAGGATGGTGGTGTGCACCGGTTTGCTGTTTTTACTCAGAACTATGATGGAAAAATGCAAAATGCATTAACTTAATTTGTAAAGGTAGAATTGACACATTGTAGTGTTTATGGCTTTAATGTCCCAGCTGCATTTATTCCATATATTTTTATTAATTTAATATTTTCTTTAATTCATTGGATTCACCACTTCAAAACACTGATGATCTGCTAGATTTTAGATTGTAAATTGGACAAATGTTGTTATTAAATTAAAAGAAAAGAGAAAAAGAGGAAGCAAAGCTTGCAGATTCTACAACTTTAAAAATTTATTGCAGTCTTAAATTAGAGGGTAGAGAGATCCAACATGTTTGGTTACATTTGACCATTAAATGAAAACTTTAGTAAATGAACATATCACTGTATGCTAAACTCTTGTTAGCAAATGCCAACTATATTGCCCCTGTGGATTCAAAGGGCTCAAGAACTGAAGGAAAAATCCACTAAATCAAGTAACTTACGATTCTCAAAGTAGAACTTGTGAAAGTCCATTCCCTCGACCAAGTTTCCAAGGGCCTCCGGTTCAAAAGAAGTTAGTCCTGGATCACAGATTCTCCTGTGAGGAAAAATCAATCAAGAGAATCCTCACGTGAACAATGACAAAGAGTAAAATCTGCAAATGTGACCAAAAAATAAAAGGAGAAATTCATAGTAATCTACAGCACTGTGAAAAAGTCCTGAGCTGTCTCTAATTTCTTGCTAGGAAAATGGGCTCAATCTTTTACATGTTTAAACATGTACAAAAATGCAGCGTATAAGGCAGAAACAGAGTTTGTATAAGCTTGAACAACCTAAAGTCAATATTTGGTATGACCACCTTTACTCTTTAACATAGCCTGAACCTTAATGCAAGCTTTCTTGCAATTTCTCCTGGAATAGTTCTCCAGGCATCTTGAAAGAAACTTAAGGCTCTTCTTTGGATGTTGGCTGCCTTTTGTACCTTTCTCTGACAAGGTGATCTCAAACTGCTTCAGTGATGTTGAGGTCCAGGCTCTGGGGAGGCCAATCCATGGCTGAAAGTGCTCCATAGTGTGTTTTCTATTCAGGTATGCTTTTACTGCACTGACAGTGCAAATGAAGCTGTTGCCAATCAGATACTTTCCCGATGGAAATACATGGTAGATCAGACTCTGATGGCCTCACTATTGAACCTCTTTCCTAACCTCCTCCATTCATTCTGATGACAAGTTGAACCAAAAATGTCAAATTTGGATTCATAGTAAAGATGAGGCATCTCTCAGGTTCTGTGTCAGGTCTTTCAAATACTGTTCATCTCTTGTAGATACATTTTTAAGTTTGCCACTTCTTGTTTTTGTCCAACACTTATCAATCTTTTATGGACACACTGCACACCCTTCTGAGATGCAACACATTTGCAGCTAATAGCTCTTTGTGCTTATAGCTCTTTTTTTTATTCTTGTGTAACTATGTTATTGATGGCATTTTCCTTAAATTCAACACAAGAAATGGGAACAAACTGTATTTTTGTCACCTGCTGCTATAAACAAAGTGCCTAAAGATAAAATTTTCAGTTGGTTCTCTGCTAAGTTGTCTGTGTAGACACTTCATATGTGAATGATTCACAAGTGAGTGTTAAGTGGCTTAATACAGCAAGGAAAAGCCCCCACCCCCCAAAACATTCCTTTCAAAACGGTCGCATACTGGACTGAAAAAAGCATCTAAGCTTTGAAAGACCTCGAGACAGCCTGAAGAACTATTGCTCAATTAGTGGTACTAGCTCAAAACTTTAGCACAGAGCTGTAAGAGTACTTGAACACTGATGACACACAAAATACTATTGATTTATATATAAAAACTTACGTGTAAGCCTCAAAATCGCCATTGTTGATGGCTTCAATCAGCTGTTCAGTCATCTTTATTATCTCCTGTTTACGAGCTGCAAGCAGAGAGAGGAGGAGGTGGTGGGAAGAGGAGGGCGGGCACACAAGAGGTCACAGATTGTCAGGGATCATTTGGAGGCTGAACATGCACATCCACGTCGCATGCTTTCCCTCAACTTACTGCCTGACATTTGAAATAAGCTCTACACACGGGAACACCGCCTCTGGTATAAATGACAGTGACATTTAAGGTCACCCAAACACATCACATACTTCAATACTGAACACAGAATCAAGAGTATTTGAAGCTGTATGCAATGTTCAACAGGCCACTGAACCCTGAAATCTCTAAAACAAACACCTAAGCTAACTTCTCTCGACTGAAGGAATTCCAAAAATATTTCACAAACAAAACCTAACATTTACTACAGTTTTTGAATTTGAGAACACCAAAAAATACTGCACAAGGTTAATCATCATCAAAAACACCAGTTATTAAACTGAATCTGTAGCAGAGATGATCACAAAGCCACTAACTCCATGTACGCACTCACAGCGTAATCAGCAGAGATTTTCACAGACCAGACTTTATGGATTCTCATGTTGTAAATGACATCAGCTAACATGCAGCAGCTAAGCCAGAACGTCCAGCAAAACTCAGACCTGCATGTCCATAAAGTCTTCTGTCAACAAATGACGCACAGTTTGAACAAAAGGCTTTCGGAGCCTTTGCACAAACACACCAAAACCTGCCTGTCACTTACTCTGCTGCAGGTTGCTGCTGCCTGTGGGGGGTGAAAGAGTGAACTCTGGTGCAGGACACGAGCTCTGAGCTGGGCTGGGCTGAGCTACAGGAACACTGGGGCTGCTAACAGCCTCCTGCAGGGGACCAGCTGCAGGTAGATACAGTCATCCCGGTAAAATAAGGTTATATACATGACTTTGCAATATATGAAATAGTGGGTTGAAGAAGTTGGATACAGATATAGTACAGAAGGGAAGCAGTAAACTGTAGTTATATTAGAGCGCCAGTAGATGGCAGCACAGTAGGGCTGGAAATGGTACAAGCGCCGGTGATGGCTCGAAGTTTTACCGCCATAATGTCTTGAAATATTGTTGTCTGGTGTGGCAGGAAAAGGCCAGAAAGGTCAGAGCTGAGAGGCGAATCAGGTGAACTGCAGCTGACTTACAGGTGAGCGGTGGGCACTGAGGAGACGGGGTCTGCGCCTGCTCCTCAATAGTGCTGGACTGTGTTAACCCTGCACTGTCTGTACTGGTAGAGTCACTGGTGGCCGCTGCTCTCATCACAGGACACACATACAAACAAACATACAGAAACATGCTGATTGGCAGGCCACAGGGTGTTCCTAAAATCTGAGAGGAACTCATCATTTGTCCATCCATTAATCCACCTTAAACTCACTGGCTGCCAGTGTCAATCACATCTTTGAAAGGTATGCAATTCTAAGCCTCACGTAAACCAAAGGAAATCAGCAAATCATCAAGTTTATTGAATGCTATACTGCAAAATGACTTCTCTATTAGCTGGCTAAATGTTTTGGCACTACAAGCTATTGCTGCGCATATTATCACACAACGCAAGATAAAAAGAGTGACACAAAGAGCTGATCTGCAACATAGAAACCAGCTGCACAAACCAGAAACTACAAAGAAACACAAGCTGGACATGACAAACGCGCTACACTTGTGCTCTGAAGTGAGCGCGCTTTCAGCATTAAGACACAGCAGCCTGATGTCTAATTTCAGAGATTAATTTTGAAATGAGAAAGATCACACACAACACAACCTTCAACAATGGAATTTATTACTGGCCTCAAATGTGCAGCAAATACCAGGACAAAATGGCATACGATTCTGCAGCAACGGTTTAATTACAGTTGGTTTTAGGAGACTGCAGCACAACTAAGTTTAAAGTGAAGAGTTTTAGTTCATCGTGTTGCAGAAGATTGGAAATCTGAACACAATCTGCTTGATATATCTTATTTGTTCTTTATCTTTAAGGCCTTTCCTGTTTTCTTCTTGTGTTTTGTGTTAGACACAAGCTCTTCTTACTGTTCACTTGAAGCACTTAAAACCACAAGTCAATTTTACCATAGTCACACATCACTTTATTCTACGTATTTACGCATTTCTATCTATACTCTATTCACAACTCCAGCCAATTTAATATGCATGTCTTTGTCCGGATTACCAGATGGAAACACAGCAAGAGCCCGGAGATTCAACCCCAGAATGTTCTTGCTGTGAAGGGATGGTGCAAACCACTGCGCACAACCTGAAGATTTAACATCCAGCCTTGTAGACAAAAGAGCTAACACTAATCAAGCAGATTCTTTCATCCAACAAATTATAAAAGCATTCAAACTCAGAGATAGACAATAGAGACATGATAAACAAAGGCATCTTGATTGCATGTTAGTGATGCTTTTTAAGATCAAGTGGTAGTAAATCCATGAACATCGCCTTAAGTAACAGGATTAACTCCTTTCTGGTAAGCTGCAGGTAGCTCTGTGCTACTTCTTTCAACTGAGAAACCTTAAAAGGTCATCCCTGAGGCTGAAGATAGCTTAATTAAAGGCTTAAGTGGTGTTTGATGGCAGCATACACACACTTACGCAAACAACAATCGAAATGAGGCAAAGATACCGTCACGTGGAACACACAACAGTGAGCTTTGGAGGTGTCATTACCAAGGGATCCTTTGTTTGGACTTATTCAGATGATGATGTAATTACTGTAAGAGCAGAATACTCCTGTTCTCTACACACAGCAGTGTTTACTCTCAGTCATTCTTTCTAATCCCTGCCGCAGATCCATGAGGTACTGCTCACCAAAGCCATGGCTTTCACTTTCTAATACAACTGTGATTAAAAGTCACAACGGGCAGAACTTTAAAGTGATTACAGCATCTTTCAAAACATTTGCAGATAATCCTCCAGAAAAGACAAAAAAATTACTTTGAAGTAATTAACGTTAGTTTCATTTGTTGTTTGTAGAACAATCTATCCCAAATAAATGGTAGGACTGCAAACCTTCATCCTGCTTTGATATTTAACTTTCTTATAGCTCAGTCACTTAAGTAAAAATACGAACCTTGCAACTAAGAAGAAGAAAAAAAGATGGTTCATTGCACCGAATTTTATTTGGCAACTGATTACCCATATGATTGCACAGGTCACCTGGTGGGATGCTTCTGACTCAGACCGACTGCAATCCTTCTCAGGACAGATTAGTAAATGTTTGTATATAATTTCCATCTGATTCACAAACAAACATTGTCATCAATCTGAGTCAGTCAGCATCAATGACCACAACTCATCTGCGGCATGGCTTTTTACAGCAAGGACCCAAATCAACTGGTTGCTAAATGGTTGTATTCTGGTTATAATGCTTTATAAAAGCAAGGTTGCAGTTAAATATCTGTCCTGGAGCAATACATCTCTCTTTATGGAGAAATCTTCTGAGTATAAGTAGTTAATGTGAATTTCTGTGTGTAGGAAGCAGCAGATTCGTGCCGACTTGTCACCGTTTACTCCCATACCATCACAAGCAGACTGCATTTAATTGCCAACCTGACATTATTCAATCAGGACTGACTCCTTTGTCATTTCATTGCCGTTCTGATGCACCAAAGTTTCTTTGACGACTGCAACTGACTAGTCACACACCTGGACCCCGTCTTATAGCATCTATTTCAACGCCAACAAGCTCACAAGTTCACATGCTTGCAATATTTTTGGTTATTTTCCTTAGTGTGAGTGCAGCATTGAGGACAAGGCTCGCCCATTAGGCCCTCCTACAGGAATTAGTCGAGACAACAGAAAAAGCATATTATCTGGCATAGCAGTACTGTTTAAGTCAGTCAACATGCACAGCACAGCGTTCAGACATAGCGTTTCTTTCCTGCAATGCTCCTCCAACTCCAAAACGTACTGACTATCCCAGCCTGAAGTGCTTTTTGTAGTGGAAAAGCAGAGTTGACAGATTCCTGAAAGCTCTACCTAGAGGACATGCATCACCTTAACATAAAGCGAGGAAATAAATATTTTGTCTTTTTTTTTTTTTTTTTTTTTAATCTATCTGATCTGGATTGGATGCAAAGTGAACCAATGCATGCAGAGTAGGTGAAAGTTGGACAAGTACCTTTCCTACCTTTCATCTCCTCCTCTTCAATGTTATTACAGCTCTCAGTGGAGCCCTGTCAAACACAAAGGGGTGAGACAAAAAGAGAGGTGGATGGAGAGAGGAGGAGTGGGTGGAAGAGGAAAAAGTTGGATAAGGGAGAGGTGGACAATCATCTTTTAATTTGTAGCTGAGACAGGTTTGGGATGCTTTAGACGCCTATAAAAACACAGAGACAACCTGATGGACAGATGGACGGGTACATGACTCCCTCCCAGGAGCACAAACCAGCCAGAACAGCAGCGAAGAGAAGCGCAGAGAGCCACACATTACGGCAACGTGTGGGAGCAGTTTAAAATGAATTTTTAACAGGAAGGCGTGTGTAAGAGAAGATTAGTGCAGAACCGCTTCTCGAGAGGAAACATGCCCATGTGGCAATGTGAGAAAAGTTTCAGTGTACAGGAAATAGTGCAACACCATCAGCATTTGAATATGTAGTGACACTGGTATTTAACAAACGTGTGTGCACCAACACAACAGTGAAAGCTGTGCGGCACTTGGTTCCTGTTTTAGTAAAGAGTCTGTTTGTGCGTGTAGGATTTTCTCTTTCACATAAGGAGTAGTAGTAGGGTACCATGAGTATTTGCAAGTTTGGAAAAGGCAATGAAAAGTTTGTAGTCTGTCAATATCAGGTGCTCTGAGGGGAAAAAAACTGAGGATCAACTAAACCATCTCAAAGGGAAGCAGATTGAAAATAATAATAAAAAAAAAAAAACTATGAAAATATCAAAGGTTGTATTCCTGTGTTCTTACATAAGCAGATTATCACCTTAAACATGAAGTGTATAATTATTTTAATGGTGGTGTATGCAGAAATATTAGAGAAAATCCTCCACGAGTGTTAGTAGTAGTGGCTGGTGGCTTGAGGCTGGAGTAGAAGCAGCTTACCTTGGTGCCGTCTGCTGGGTTGTGTACAACAGTTGTCTGGGCTTCCTGGGGGGAGGTAGGAGACACTTTACCATGCAGGGAGTGTATGATAGGGAGGGGGTGGGCACCAGCAAAAGATGCCAGGGAATATCATGACGACAGACGCATGAGGGCACACCAAAACAAAGCACAGTGCAGAGGCTGTGGAACATTTATGGTAATAAAAATCCATGATTGTTGATGTCAAGGCGCTCAGTATCAGTCTGTTTCCCCATTCACCAGCACTGTGGCCTACAGGACTGTTTTAGAACCTCCGAAATGGATGAAAACAGCCATGAACACAGCTATACACATATCCACCACCAGCCAAGGCCATGACTGAGGAGGAGGGGTTTGCAATTTGTAAACCATATTACAAAAACCTACACATAGCTATAGTGACTTTAAAGCTAAGCTAGTAAATGGATAAATACTAGATAATATTTCACATCTCAACCCTCCATCCCATGTGGGCTGAAGACTGGTTTAATGGTGAATTGTGTTTGTGCAACAACTCCTCATCCCCAGCCTTGACCCTGTGACATAAACATTTAGCACAAAGCAATTCAAGAGCTCAAGTACTGGACAGTGTGGAAAACAAACCCACGGTATCCTGGTTTAGTCAGTCAGGAGCACTTGCATGATCTCCACCAACCCTGGACCCAACTTTTAGAAGATGCAGCCCCTTCAGTGACGTATGGGATTATGCAGAATTTAAAGTATTACAAGTAATGGCAGCGAGACGACAGTCCCAGGTTGTAAACTCTTATGGGGACTGGTCCAGTTGCTGGGAAGGCAGTCTGTGCTCTATAAGAATCAAATATTATTTATTTTTTTTTATTTATTTTTTATTTATATATATATACACACATATATATATACACACATATATATATACACACATATATATATATATATATATATATATATATATATATATATACACACACATATATACACACATATATACACACATATATACACACATATATATATATATATATATATATATATATATATATATATATATATATATATATATATATATATATATATATATATATATATACAAATGCATTCTTGCAGATTAAAATAAAAATACTGATGCTGTTATGTTTGTGTGGTAAATGTCGTACATAAATGATGGAAGCCTTTTATAAAGCTTTAAACTGAGGATTTTGACTGTTGAGATCTGCTGTTTTGAAACTGGAGAGTGTGGGCTGGCTCTGACAAAAAAAGGCAAGCTAAGGTAAGATAAGTTTACCTTCTTTTTAACATTATTTGGGACTAAATTTAGCAAAAAGGGTCTTATTTGTTTTAATGTAATCTTTATTTTTACAAGTAATCCCACTGACATTCAGACAAGCATGACAAAATTACAACAATTAAATACCAAATCTTTTTTTTACTATGTTAGATTCAATAAGACTAAAAGCTAGCAATAAAGACTGGAAATATCTTGTTAAAGAAAACAAACAGTATGAAATGACATTTTGAATTTATAGAGAAAGTTAATTACTGGAAACATTCTTAAGTCTTCAAAACGCCTATTTGTGCTAGATTTTGTTACTTAGATGTTTTGGTTTAGTCTTATGCTAGGCTTAAGACATGATAGGCATGATACTTATGTCAGGAGACAGAAAGTTTTTGTATTAATTAGAAATGAAGTACACATTCAGTGCACATTTCCTTGTCGTGTGTTATGTTGCCATCGTTTCCATTTAACCAACCTGAGACAAACATCATACAAACTCTTGTATGTTGTATAAATGACTCGATCCCACAAACACAGGGGCTGCATCCTCTTGCAAAAATATGGCTTGTTTTTCATTTGTCAACTCAGGCTGCTGTTTTACCCAGAAGCCCCCATCATTTACCATTCAGAAATTGAAGAGCAATTTGTGAAAGGTCATCTTTTGATGTAGAGGCAATAACCTCCACTTCAGAGACAAAGCATCAACAAAGCTCTGGTGACATAGTTGAACACACAAAGGAGTCACAAGGATGTGGTTGAGCAGAACTTGATTGAAGTGTCTGCTGTTGTACTGGAAAATGAAAGTCATTTGTCTACCTGTCAGGCACCGGGTAAATATATGAAGGTGTGTCCACGGAGGTATGGGTAAAACACAAGCCAGGAGAGACAAACTCAAAGGGGCAAGCCAGTCATTTAATTTTAAAGTCATCAAATTCACCGCCAAGATCACAGTTTGTGTTCGAAACGGAAGCAGAGACGCAGACAATGATCGATGAGACAGAGGACAAGGAAAAGGTTTTACTTAATATGGGAAGCGACAAAAAGATTATGAGGGGATAGAACTAAACGATAAGAAGATGGGAAACAATGAAATGATGCTATTAAAAGCAAAGAAACCAAATAGAGATGAGGTACCATTGGTGCTGAAGATGACATGCTGCTGTCTTTGGTGCTGCTGCTGCTTACTACACTGTTTTTACTGTTGTTTCCCTGCGACTGGGGCAAAGAAACACAACACAGAGTGACTCCCACTCCTCCCACTAAACCATGAACCAAGCTATGGGAATCATAGGTGGAATAAAGGAATGGAGCCATTACACGGACTATACGCTGCACAGTCAGGGCAAGAGCTGTATGTGCAGATGTTAAACTTAATTTATTTATCTGCACCTTCCTATCTTTGCATTTTAAAGGGCAGGTGCAATCATCAGTATTTCTGCTCTGCATGTAGTTTTAACGTTTCTTTTCATGATCATAGAACTCATAGATACAAAGTAACCAAAACAAAATATTTTTATGCCTTTAATAAAATTGTGAATTGTTAACAGAAAAGTGCATTTTAACAATAAGCATATATTAAGGGCGAATGACTTATTTTCTTCCCCAGCACTTAAAAAAATGGGAATCATTTGCTGAGATAGAAAGAGAAATCAGTCTGTATCTAAAGCGAGCTCAGCAGTCCAGGTCTGTGCATGCAGTGAAAGGCCTTGGGTAGCAGGTTTTTCTCTATTGTGTGAACACATGCAACAGATATGTGGTTTAAGCTGTTTTTCCCCTTCATTAGCTCACGCAAAGATAACAGTAAAGCCTATTTTACACACAAAACTACTTAAAGGATCATCTTGAACAGATCCTATTTATGGCTTTGAGTTTTAAAAAGTGAAATCTGTCTAAACCTTTTTCAAATGTTGGCTGCTAATATAAAAAACACTCACAGCAACATTTAAATTTTAATTTTAAAGAAAACAAAATACAGCGGCCAACGATACCCCCTCAGCCTCCTAGTGGATACACGTGTTGTATCAATTTGAAAATCATACATTGCCTTGTTCTCAAGTTATTACATGGCATTAAGGTCGAGGTCACAACTTTTTTTAGTAAATACACCTACGGTGGAATTTAAGCTCCTGTGTTTTTTCATTCTGGAGTTATTGCATTCAGGAACTTTGGTCCTGCCCGCACGGCAGGATGACGATAATACAACATCAGCCTTTTACAGCTGAAGGAAGGTTTAATTTTAAAAAATATGTTCTGAATTCATATTTCTGTTTAGCTATGATATAGGTAGTACAAAATGTAATTAAAATGACATTGGCTGCACTCTTGGAGAATCTACTAATATAATTAAAGTCATGAAGTGCAATCCAAGCTAGGAGACACATTTACAATGCGTTTCTTACTTCACTGTGGTGATTTGTGCAAGCCATAAAGAAACGTTCTGCAAAACTCGCCAAAAATTAGCTTTTGTAAGCAAAAACAAAACAAAAAACAAAACAACCAGGTACAGTAAAAAAATTATTCAGCAGGCAGAGAGGGTATGACAAAAAGATGGTGTTGATTGCATTATGGAAAATGTAGGATCTATGTGTTTAGAGAGCTTAAAAACCATAAGGACTACACGTTTGGATATTTCTGTCCTTTTAAGCATATTTCTGTCTTGCTTACGAGTTAACATAATTTTTCACTCGCTTGCTCCTAAAAGCTGTAGTAATGTTTCCGCTGGATGACTAAGATATAGGTTATGTTACAGCTGCAGACTGAGGCTGGAATGTATGATGTGAACAAGAGAACACTGTTTCAGCTGGACTCTCCTTTTGGCCTCGAGCTAACTGGAAGGAAAGGGGAATACAAATATTCCCACAGGAAAGTTGAGAGGTGTGGACGAATGGATTACGTCAGTGAAAGATTAAGGCCAAAGTGCTGGGAGTTTTTAGCTGTTTTTCTGCAACTCTCAGAAGAGCAAATTACCCCAGTGTGACTTTAAACAGTATTTTGGCAGTCTCTGAGGCCTACTAGGAACAACTTCTAACAGAATAACTAATGTGCAATGCTGACACCATCAACAAGGCAGATTACAGATTTGACATCTTTTACTGCATTTCAGGGCTGGAGGAGAAACATTTCTCATGAATAAGAAACATTTAACTTTCAAGAAGTTCAAATATAAAAAATATATTTCCACCTGCAATCATGACAGCATTGTGGAGCCACTTTGTTTGGACCTAATTGATCAAGGTCATGAGCCGACATGTAGCCTTGTTCCTCTTTCTTTAAAAAACCCCATATCTGTTAACTTGGTGAATCTGAGCACTTCAGTGCTATTAAAACAACTTGAGCAGAATTTGGAATAGAAAAGCACAGAAACACAAACATGAGGTCCTTTTAAGATTATTCCCCCCCAAGCCTCCTCAAAAAGGCTGTTTACCAGAATCAAAATATTCAGAACAGCATGTTATTAATGTCTGAAAATGCTAATTAGGCCTCAAACCGAGATATTTCTTAGTACAACCTGCAATCTTGAACCTCAGTTTCCATCTACAAAAATAAACAAAACTGTGTAGTACTTTTCTTTTAATAAAGTTTTATGTTCTTTTGAAAGGGTAACGTCTTTTGGGAGAGATGAGGATAAACTGGACTTTGTATTTAAAGCAGCTAAAGCAATTATTTTGTTATGTTTTCCACAGATATGCAAACCTACCACTAATAAATGTACACTATTAACTAGTTTTGTATCACTTTTACTTTGGAAAATAATGTAGTGAGGGAAAAATGTAGCCATCCAAACAGATCAACAGACCTGAAAAATAAGAAAACAATCTTTTTACTTGATTATTTTATATTCAGAATTTAGAAGCTCACACTTTCTCTAGCTCATATCGGAGAATTTATCTGCAGGTGACAAAGACAGCCGTTTTATTTACGGTAAAAAGGGGAAAGAAGAATTCACTTAAATGAAACATAATGAGGGTACGATAAACATGCAACAACTGAAAAAAAGAAAAATGGTGGTATCTTGAGATTAGCAGGGATTCAGTTGTCCCACGGTGATGGTCAGGTATGAAGCGAAAATGCAGATCCATGGGTCAATGAGTCGCACATCAGAAGGGGGTAACTGGATAGTGAAGAGCGTGTGTGTGTGTATTATTTCTTTAAATGGTTTTGGTGGCGCTTCCAGAGGAAGGGAATGCAAGGATGTTGTATGAATTTGGAAAAATCCAACAAAAATTGCCATAAACGACCCCTAAAGCATCTCTGCACAAAAGGAAAAAAAAATGAAACAGAGAGGGTAAAGGGAGAGCTGGACGGGCAAAGACTCGCAAAGAAGACGGACAAAAAAAAAAGTTAAAAAAAAAAATGAACAAAAACGACAGAGCCGATCTCACCATCAAACAAACACTTGAGCTGGACTTCCTTTTCTGACAGACAGCAATGGAAAAGAGGAGGGAAAAAAATAAGGATTCATCGGGAACTAATCAAAAAAGACAAAAAGGTGAAGCTGCCAGATTGATCCCAGAAAGATAGTAAAAAACAAAACAGCTGCACAAGCTTACACAGGAATAAAGATGAGATAAAGGGATTCAGAAAAATCTGAATCAGCTGCAAATAAAAAGGGGGGTTAAAAAATAGAAAAAAATATTGGAAATTATTTTATTGGTGTTCAATAACTGGTTGTGCATTTTCTAATGTTTAAGGGTTTAGTTACTGTTTAAGTTACTGTATGTAATGGGAGTTTTGTTTTGCCCTTGGTGAGTACGGCAGTTCATTGCATGCACTGACGCTGACTGTTGATCAAAACAAAAATCGCTGTGAGTCAAAGAAAAGCGGCTGGTTAAAAACACCATTTTAAAAGCTTTTTAATCTTTAGGTAAGCTCGTTAGATCTACTTTAATCTCAATGTGAGTTAACTGATTTCTTATGAACATAATCAAGTACCTAGTTCATTTCTAAAATAAATCCTATCCCCCTAAGTCACAAAAATCTTTAAAATATATTAAACAGACTTTAGAAAAAAGACCATGTTGCACCAGAGGACAGAGGTGATCTAATTGATCTTGTTCCATCATATCACAGTTAAAAATGGTCTCAGACAGTAATTAGGGGGACAGACCAAAAAGGAGATAAAGATAAGGAGAGTAAGTTAAGTACATAAGTCACATCAAGAAAACCCTCATGGGTCAGAGAGCTTACCTTCACACCGTCCGACTTTTTGTTTAGTAAGGTTTTACACGCTGAAAGAAAGTGAGAAAAGATGATGAGGACGCAGTTTAAGGGGGACAGCTGTCCAATCAACAGAAGAGCTGAAATCACTCAGTCAGCATGACAAAAGACGGCCTAAGAGTTTATCAGGTTTGACAAAACTGACTTCACATTGATATTTCTAACAGCAGAGCTGTTGTATGATGGACGATCCCATCAAAAAGTTTACTTTATGAACCACTGTGGATAAACAGGGAATTAAAGAGACTTCAGTAGTGATGATACAGACAAAGCAAAATGATAACGTGAAAATCAAAAACACAACTTGTTGGCAAAATTGAAATCACTGTATAAAAACAGGCACATCGAGGTAGCCCCATTCATAATTATTTTCCATTATAATGTACACTACACTGACTATGCAGATTGTTTTGCCCAGTAACGTGCAAGTTCCACATTTTATTTCCACTGCATTGTTACAGTTTGTACACCAAGATTGTAAAATTTATTTAGTTAAAAAATTAAATGTCAGTAATTCACAACTATTGCATGGAGAATCCAAATTCTAAAACAGTAAAATCATTAAAAAATTTATACAGGGAAACAATTAAAAAATTCAAAAAGGTGATTCTGATTGTGAGAGCAGGTCAGCATTACGAGTTCCTAGTAAAACCACATGTTAATTTTCTGAGCTTTAAAGCTCATTTTAAAGTTGGTTTCATTTGTTTATGGTACTGTGTGGATTTCTGGCTCAACCATAATTTTGGGTCCAATAATCCTCTAAACTGTCAAAATGTTAAACAATAAACACTTTGTTCACTTTCCACAGTAATAACATCAGTTTCAGCTCAGTTCATAACACTTCTAATATTTCATATCCTGCTCTAGTGTTTGATTTTATTTCTCTGCTTTCAGGGGGCAAATGAGAATTAATACATGACTAAGCTTATGAATGAGTAAAAGAGCTATTTTTTTTTATCTTTACCTTGTTTTTTGTTGAAACAAGTAAAATATACATATATATGTTTAATGTCAATTACAGAACTGCTGATAATTTATTTAATAAGATTGCTTTGGCCACGTCAAATGCCACCTTCATCCCTATAATCTAGTTTATGTTAGGAGGCATGTATGTGAACCTGAAAACCTGACCAGACAGTTTTAACACACAAATGACACCACTCCACCTGACAAAAAGGAAACGTAATAAAACACATGCATTAACACACAAACACTCACTAAAAATAAACATTTTACCAACAATCATTTGTCTTTGAGCCATGTTCCAATGATTCACCCTTACCTTCCATTCAAAAAGAAGGAAGGATGGCAATGAAAAAGGTAAGAGAACAGTAATGTATTTAATATCTGCATCTTAACATCTGAACTGAAAGGTGACAACTGCAGGCAACACCTGTCAGGCTGTTACTGCGCGTTAAAAGGCATTCTTTAATCATTTTCACAGCGGTGATGGTTCATGCAGTCATCAAAATGTCTGGCATGCAACATCAACTTCAAAGTCTTCCTCATAAAAGGAGCCGAGTGGTGCTTTCTCAGCAGAAACCTTTAACTTCAGGATGTCATCTGTACAAATTCAAGTCTGATTTCTTCACTGTAACACTGTATGTGACAACACTGAGTCTTGTTAAGTGAAGAAATTTGACAGTTGGAATTGAGCAAAAAAAGGGAAAGTCATTAACATTTTATCGGCAAAGCATCCTCTTGTTAATCAGACTGTTTTTTCCTGTATGACCAGCTTTTAAAGGGGACCCATTATACTTTTCCTTATTTTCTGTTACTTACATAATGTTGCAAGGGTTCTTATGAAACGTGGCACATCACTTGTATCATCAGCGAATGTACAAGTGAGCTCTAAGCACTTTAAATTTGGTTTTGCATGATCTCAAAGAGTGTGGATATTCCTATTACAGTAATCTCTACTTTTGAATATAGCAGCCCCGCCTACCTGCTGTTCAAACTCCTGTTTGTGAGGTGCAACCAATCAGAGGAAAGCAGTGTTAAAGCTGCTAGCTTCAGTCAAATGATGAACTAAGTGTCCTCTGTATAAGATTAAGGAACTTTTAACTATGAATTCCAAAAATAAAAATATACAGCTGAAAGAAAAGCTTAATAAGTCCTCTTTAAGCAAGCAGCCAGCACTGTCATATGACCCACACGTGTTAAAGGTTCAGTATGCTTCAAACAAACTAATTAGTTTGAGCATGCCTGAAAACAAAACTGTCCTGAATCATCACCCTCAGAGGTAGAGCTAAAGGTTTGCCACTGGAGAACAAGATGTAATCTCTTAAGTAACGTAAAGGTTTATTGGGAGTTAAGGGAGATTTTAACTAAATGAAAAATCATTAGCTGCAAATGTGATCTGTCTTAGTTAAAAAATATCAGTAATGTGAAACCACAAACCAAAGCCATCCACGTGCTGATACCCCACTAAGCGATATCGCTGTGTTTGTGTTAATATATATCTGCATAATGATGACCTGATAACGGCATAAGCACTTTGTTTGAAGCAAACTGTTTTTTTTTCCTTTTTAGTTGTATTTGCTCAAACAAAAACAAGAGCAGGCAGGAGAGAGGAGACAAAGAAAATAGTTAACACAGGACACTTTGCATTCTGTTTATCCAGCTTCCCATGCAGGTTGGCAAACTGCACTGTACGCTCATAAACATGCTTGGCTGGCTGTTGGCGCCAGAGCCATGCCAAGGGAAGGTTGCAGCGAGCACAGGCAGGCATCGACTGGGCATCAGTACTGTGGATCCAGATCAATTTGAAGAAGGCAAAGCTGCAAGAGTTCCGAGTTAAATACTGGAATTTCTGTTCATATTGGTAATATAAATGGCGATGCAGCAGAGAAAAACAACCTGTGATATTTGTGCTAATGCAAAGATATATAACCTGAGCTTTGCTTGGTGACAGCTGGGGTAGTTGGAAGAAGGTCCGAGGGTCATGCTGGGTGTCATTTAAATGGCTGTTGTGTTCGACACAGGAAATTAAATATCCAGTCCTTGAGAGGTGGTCTGTTTATTAGACCATTAGGAAGCCCAGGAGTACTGAAAGGTCAGTAGCTGAGCTTCATCTGTGGCTTTTATTTATATGTTTGTCTGTGACTGTAAGATGCCCCAGTGCAGTGATGACCACATAAACGTGATCCATCAGTGTGCAGGCAGCAGGTGGTTGTGGTGGTGGGGGGAGGGGAGGGTTCAAGCAGCCCAGGCCACATGCCAAAAACCTCAGCACGAAGCTGGCAGTGCCCGACTCCAACACCCCCTCTAGCAAACGTACCTTCCTGAGCCATTGCGGCTGTGCTGGTGGTAGCGGCAGGACTGGTGTGCTGCCGTCCCACTATTAGACAAAGAGGAATTCAGTGCGCTACTGGGAGAGAGACCCACTAAACCATGAAAATCTCCTTTTTTCTTTAATAACTTTTTGTGCTTCCAAGAGACCTGCTTACTGTTTTTGACATTTTAATTTAATCAATAAAATGATGTAATACCAAACTTCATTTTTATTAGGATGAAGTGAAGCAACAGATGGGAAAATCTTGTCAGAAATAAAATGTCTGAGCCCCAACTTACTGATTTTACTTCTTTGTTTATTCTACAGTGAATAAACAAGCCTAGGCTTACGAACAAAGCATTTCAGAGGTCTGGCTGGTCTGCTTACTTCAGTCTGGATCAGTCTTAGCCTTTACAAAGTAGATGAACATAATCCAATGGAGCTGCTTTGCTTACATGAAGGCATATAAACACAGGGCCGATAGCATTAGTGCATTAGCTTGCTAGTCCATTGTCCAGCCCGCAAATTGGTTGTTCAATCAAAAGTGCACTGTGATCAAACTGCTTATGAGGATGAAATCCAAGCCAAACCCCTGAAGTGCAAAATCAAATCCAATCGGTGTGGCTAAGGGAAGAAGATGGTAGACTGGAGATACAGTAGCAGAACAACAGTGACATGTATCACTTGGCTTCTATGAGAGATAGGCTCCGGAAAGAAGTGCGCTCCTACTGAGTGTTGACAATTTTAAACTAACTACAAAAGCTCACCTGAAAAGTTCCTGGACACGAGCATCGTAGTGAGGATAGCTCCCTAGAGTCAAGGCAAATAATATACAAGATTATAAGCATAAGCTAGTGAGTTATGTGTATGTTTAACTGTGTTCGTGCTTACTTTAAGCTTCCTTCTGGCATTGAACTTGCGCAGACATTCCACAGTCTCTTGACGGTGCATCATGGAGGCCACAGTGGATCGTTGCTTTAAGTAAAGAGGAAAGGGCAACATTAAGTATATCACTGTTACACCGTCAATGCCACTTTTTTAATAACTTGTCCATTTTTATACTGGTAAGACCTAAAGTTAGGGGTGCAGCCATATTGGACAGACAGGTATTCTTACACAGGCAGATGTACCCAGTCACTGTCTGCTAGGCCTCACCGGTGCTATTCTGAACAAGACCTTTTAATTATATCTGTGCTTTTGGAATATTTTACCGTTTATCGCATAGTTATCACCTGGTAACCACCGGTTATCAGATAAAAATGTGTATTACCAGTTGGCAGTTGGTTGTGGGAGGCTGCTTGCTATCTTTTTAAAGAAACCGGTGGCAAAGTGAGTCACAAAGAGGGTGCTGCACTAATAATCTCCTTGTGATAGCTTTGGTCACTAGCAGATTTCCATGGTCACCCAGCAGAGGATGCCTGCTTGTCTGCAAACACATGCCAACTATTCTGTAATGAAACTGGAAATGGGGACAGTTTCCCAACAAAGTAAAAGCCGCACCTTTTAAAACATAATGGTTTCAGCAGTAATGCACAACATTTACTCTGAAGGCAAATGTTCTCCATTTTCAGTATGCGTAGCAATTTAAGTTTCACTACCAAGTCAGTTGTTGAGTGTTTGCGTACAAGTCGGCAACTTCCACGCAAACTACTGGTGACTTTGAAAATCCACCTGCGAGAAAAGCAATTACAAGAAGGTTTTTAATGAA
The DNA here is from genome assembly GCF_041146795.1 of Maylandia zebra. Taxonomy (NCBI): domain Eukaryota; kingdom Metazoa; phylum Chordata; class Actinopteri; order Cichliformes; family Cichlidae; genus Maylandia; species Maylandia zebra. The sequence continues at coordinate 10,734,181 of NC_135179.1, read as the reverse complement.
GCACCCTCTCTGCCAGCAACCATTTGCCAATCAGTAGGGAAATGCACACTTTTCCTTAGTGACTGGTCTCTAGGTCTCTGTGACTGAGGCCAAACCAATCTTAGCTGGTAACTTAGCACTCCACCCTCTTGTCTAAATATAGTGAATATAGAAGAGGTGGTGGTGGTGGTCACATACACCACCTTTTCTATAGCACTGACACTGAAGCATCTATGTGTAAGCATCCATCTTCTTTATAGAGCCTGTATATGTATCGTTGACTTGAGATTGAACTCACAGATATGTGATGGGACGAGATGAAGAACTGCTTTAGAAAATCTCTTTGAAAAGATAAAAACCCATGAACATTAAAATACAAGAGGAAGGGACCGTGACTCCAAAGGTGCATTCTGGTAAGAAACATTTAATCACCATTTTGAGGCTATGACAATAATGGCATTGTGTACAACTGCAACAATGAATTCTTTTTAATGCTCTACAGCTCTGATATGCTCCCCTGAGTAGCTTTTCATCAACAGGCAGGAACAGCTCATGTGTATTCCAACTTCTCTGTGATACCAAACAGAATGAAAAAGCCTGCTTTGTCAGGGACTTATAAATGAAAACTTTTAGAAGTGGGAGCTGTAAGGTAAGCCTACGGGGCTCTTACATTATCTGGGCGACTCCTTACTCAACTCCTTAACAATAAAAATGGAAATTATTGTCCTTGTGCTTTATCTGATAACAAACTACATTTATGCTGTTAAATTGTTATTGGTGTTAAAATGATGACTTATGACTTTACAGGTCTTTTCTGAGTTCCTTAAATGTGCGTCTTGTCCAAATGTGAGACAAATAAACCCAAACTTTTATGTCTCAACCTACAAAAAGCTACAAATTCTGCTCTAGTATATAATGTCATTCTGTGCATGTTTTTAAAACTAGCCATTTGGATCAAAGATGGTGCTGTTATTCTGAATAGCTGTGTTAGAAATGAAATACAATGTAAGACAGGTGTTCCTGGGCTGTGCTGATGTAAGAGTGCTTAAGAAAGAAAAACTGTGACATGATTTGTTTAAAGCTGGCAAGAAAAACTACATAAAAAACAAAGATAAAGACAAGTGTGACTTACGCAGACCCAGGGATGCTTGAGGGCCTGGTCGGCAGTGATTCTTTTGGCGGGGTTAATCGTTAACATTTGATTGATCAAATTCTTGGCCTCAGGGGTCACTGTGTCCCACTCAGGAGAAGGAAACTGAAGGAAGGCGAAGAGCAGGAAGAAACATATCACTGAAAAACTGGTAAAACAAAAACTGATGTTTCCAAGCCATGATTAACTTGCTGTTGTTTAGCATTGATTAGACATTTCTATATTTAGCACATATTTAAAATTTTAACACTGGCATTCCAGCACAACTGAGCAATAAAAAATAAAAAAAAAAACATAGTTTGCAGAGCCCGAAGAATGCTTACGCAGATACAAGATCCAAAAAAGATGGTAGTAAAAGCTTTTCTTTTAATTGACTGTGATATTTAAATGACTGAACCAGATTTCCTACAGTGTTTGCACCTGTATTTACCCAACATGTAACAGATTAGAGCTGCAAACTGTATGATCATTTAGAAGGTGCAGCTCTCTCCTCATTGTGCATGCATTCAAAGGAGGGTAGGGAAAATTTCCAGTAAAATATATTTACAGAGGCAGGTTGAGTGAATTAAGGTTGTGCAACTTGCAACTTTTAACTCTGTAGGGCAAATATCCACACCTCTCAGGACCAGGAACAAACACAAGTCATAAGCGAGGTTGTAGCAATGAAAAGTAATACTCTAATTGCAGATTTACAGACAGCTCTTATCCATTAATAAATATAACTTTGTTTGTGCTAATCAATCGTGTCCATAAATTTTTACAGGCTACGAGCAGCTGATCAATGTTACCTCATAATAACATCCACGGCATGTGAGTAATTTGTTTATCTTTAATTTGTCATATTAAAACACTATCACAACACCCCCATGAACAGATTAGGTTAAATTGGCCTTCGTTTTCTCTCTGAGGATTAATTTGTCTTGGACACAGTTGAAGGAGCAGCACACATGTACAAACAAACAACAGTTAGCACCAGAACATACGCACATAGACAGGAAACACAATACTGTACACAAAAGTGTTGCGCAGATACCCTGCAGCAACAAACGGCACATACCTTTCCAATAAGATATACATGTGCACACTCCTGTGGGGAATGGTTATTTCCCTCTTATGTCTGTATATATCATTGTAGGGTCTTTACCTTATAAACAACATACAACACCTTTAGGTGACTGTTTTTGTGATTTTAAAAAAGTATATTTTGCTTGTTTCTCTTTAAAACATATTTGACTTCATTTGTTTTGGAACAGTCTTAATATGTGAAGTTGAGCAACGATTTGTCTGTCTTTGATGGGCAATTTCAGTGGTATAACAAAAGGGTGGAGTCAGCAGACATGTTTACTGCTAAAAGTCAAAGCAAGCTTTCAACAGACTTTTACTTCAAACATATCAGATGTCAGTTACCGATGAAAGAAAAAAGCAGAAATTCAAGGTATCTGTGTGACAGTGATGATATCCAAGAAGTGCACATTATTATAAGTGCTCGTCAGTCACTTCATATTATTGTTCATATTATGCACATTCATTAGATGTGGTTGCTTCCAATTATGTAAATTAATATGGGTAATAAATTCCTATCTCCCAGAGGACAATGACGAGAGCTGATGAATAAGCCCATTGCTCTCCCATAGTGTATCAGTTATTTTTTCTGCAGCAAGATGAAAGTTATACAATGCCGAGTAGCAAGCCATTAAAAACTAAAATTACATTTCTAAATTACTTGCATGACAGAATTTAGAGCATGTTATTTGACAACACTTGAAGTGATGGTGTCCTGCAGAGCTCATCTCGATGCTCCGGCCTTGTAGTTACGAATACACATGAACTAATTTGAAAACAGGAAATGATCAGAGTATCACAATTAAAGTTTCATGAATTCAGGTCGAATTCCCTCACAGATGTCATGAAACTTAACTCTCATTTCCATAGATGCAGGTACAAAAACAATGCAAAACGCCTGCTCTAACCTGAATACGCCCAAAACTATGTGTTCCATTAAAGTCCAAAGTGCTTATTGAAGCTCTAGCTAATAAGGTTTTTGTAATATTCTGAATCAAATGTAAATTCTTAAACAGTAGTTTTAAAGTAAAGACCCCCTTTTGCCTTCAGAACTGCCTTAATTCTTTGTGGCATAGATTCAACAAGGTGCTGGAAACAGTTTGAGAGATTTTGATCCATACTGATGTGACATTTCATTTCAAAGTTGCTGCAGATTTGTCGGCCGCACGTCCATGACGAATGATCCAAAAGATGTTCTACTGGATTAAGATCTGTGGAGGCCATCTGAGTACAATGAACTTATTGTCGTGTTGGAAAACAGTTTGAGATGATCTTTGTGTGCATTTTTCAACTGGAAGCAGCCATCAGTAGACACTGCGGTCATAGAGGGATGGACATGGTCGGTAACAATACTCAGGAAGGTTGTGCTCAACTGATACTAAAGTGGGCTAAAGTGTGCCAAGTATATATAACCCCATATCATTACACTTTCATCAGCAGCCTGAACAGTCGAACTTTCATGTTGTTACACCAGATCCCAACATTACCATCAGAATGTTGCAGCACAAATTGAGAGTCATCACATCATGCCACACTTTTACAATCAGTCATTGGGCAATGTTGATGAGCCTTTTTCAGTTCCAGCTTCAGTCCCTCGTTCTCAGCTGACAGGAGTGGGAACCAGTGTGGTCTCCTGCTGCTGTAGCACATGTGCTTTATGGTTCAACAGGTTTTCTGTTCAGAGATGGTCTTCTGATGGTCTACTTTGGTTATAATGAGTGGTTATTTGTTACTTCCCATCAGCCTGAAGCTGCATTTCAGTCATCATGTAACATAGAACTGGTGCTCACTGGATATTTTTCTCTTTTTCAGACCGTTATCTGTAAACCACACAGATGACTGTAAAATCCCAATAGATCAGCAGTATCTGAAAAACTTACACCAGCCCATATTCTGATGCTCAGTTTGAACTTCAGCAGGTCGTCTTGACCATGTCTACACATCTGAATGAGTTGCTGCCATATGACGGGATAATTAATTACTCACTTTAACAAGCTGTTAAATAGCCGTAGTTAATAAAGTTGCCAACAAGTGCATGTTACAGGGATATGCCTTACATAAAACAGTGGAGAATGAAATGGCTAATTCAGCTAGGAGCAGAGCTGAGTCTTTGACAGTAAAACCAAGAAAGAATCCCAACCCCAAGTTTCTGATGCTCCAGATGGAAAATAAACTTGTTCAAAAGAAGGATTACAGTATAAGAAAGGAGAAGAGGTCCCAGATTATGATTTTTTCCAAATTGGGAGATTTGATCAGATTTCAAGTACCATTTTGCACGTGGATTGGGTCAGATCCTGTAACCGCATCATCCTACAAAATTACCACACACCCTGATAATAATTGCTGTGCTATGATTTGAGCTTTTTTTTTAGGAGTAAAATGATCAATTATAGAGAAATATAGAAGCAAAAAAGTACCTTTGTCAGTGTTTTTCTACTTTATTTATCCCAATAAAAGTTGCTGAATCTAGCAACAAAGTAATCTGGAGTTTGATGAGAAAGTGCTATAGAAATACATATCCTACCGAATTTTTACCATATGCAGGTTGCAGGTAATTCCACCCCCAGTGTGTCTGTTTGCACAGCCTTTATTAGTGAGCGTCATTTGTTTGTCTCTGCTGACAGTGCCTCTGGCTCTTATTTACACACTCACTTATAATTTAAATACAGGTTTTACAAGCTTTATGGTCTGATTACTAAGGAACTGTCACTTGAAAAATTATACTAACAAACCTTCAGGCATCTATCTATAGTTTAGCATAGCAAAAGCATGGACGTGCATGGAAAAAGCACTAAAAAGAGAATATCAGTTTAACTCACCAAGCGGTTGACTCTTATATAAAATACAATATTTAGGCCAAGATTGTCCCGTGTATGCTGGATCTGTTTGTTTTAAATCAGCTCTAATATGTCATAATTGTAAACGCTGTGTCTCCAGCCTGATGTTGCACTCTGGGAGGAGTTAAAAACTTAACTTGTGTTCACACAACTAGTATTTCAGTATATATTTACAAACTATATTCAAGTTTAGCCACCATCAAGGTTAAAAAATGCAACTCTGATAGCTCAGAATCCTCCAAACACGACACCAACAATCCAAAGCAGACACAGAGAGTCATAGGGATTTGTCCCTCCCTAGGAAATGTAAACATTACAAAGTCTTGTGTCGTTTGTGTAGCTGGCTGTGTCTGCAGTACACAGAAAATAAACACACAGTCAAAGTGATATTCTCCGTCCACTGACAATGCCATGCTGGAATTCAGTTCTGCACAGTGCAATCATTATTCTGCATCATAACTGTCTGCACATATGACAATACAGTTCAAAAGGAGAGGGTGGTTAATACAAGAATGTGAGTACTTACATCATAAGCACCAGCCTTAATTTGTTGGTAGAGTTTGTGTTGGTCCTCATCCCAGAATGGAGGGTAGCCCACCAGCAAGATATACAGGATCACACCTGACACACACAAATGTAAAAAATACTGTACATACACAGTTAAAAAGAAAAAAAATGTTTATTTGGGCTTATAGCAGAGTTAAGGGCATTTATCACTTAAAATGATGTGGGCTGCTGTTTATGAATCTGGCTGGTTGTGTTTCGGCCGAATATATCAAATATTTAACTAAAACTTACTGCAGGGAAAAGACTGTTACAGGAACGTTACATGAAGTTGTTGCTTAAAGATTGCAAAGTCAGATGAGTTGTGAAAGACATGGTAATGCTGTAGTGAACCCATATCTAACAAAAATGGAGAAAACAGGTCTGCTAGGAAATGACTGTGCCTACAGTCTGAAAACTTTAGGACTGACCACATGCCCATATGTCCACTGGCTTGCCATATGGGTCCTTTCTCAACACCTCTGGGGACAGATACCCCGGAGTTCCTGCAAAACCTGCAAATATAGAAAAATACAAGCATGTTATACCTATATACAGTACACAGTGTGACTTCTGATTACTACTACTACATTATGACAGGTTTCATACATCTTTCTGTGCTTTGTGCCAGCGCTGTGTTTTAAACAAATTAGCAAGCTGAGATGATCTAAACATTCAGTCTTCATCTCTTTGTGCTACTTACTCCAGCAGAACTGTGCATAAGTCTTGAGCTTCTTCTAATTTCTTTATATTCTCCTTCCAAGAAGACCATCCTTGTATTTTTTTTTTAAAGTGGACTTGAGCAATAGCTATCCAAGTTCTTCTTTGGAGATGGTCTTCTTTTTCACTCATTTTCAGTACATTCTTTGCATTAAAGCATTCCCAAATAGTGACAGTGGAAGGCTATCAGTCATTGATTGGCCTTCCCAAAATTATCGAAACAGCGTGAGATCATCTTGACAGAGAGAATGGAACAAAAGGCAGCCAGCAGCCAAAGACGGGCTTTGCATGTCCTTCAAGAAGCCTGGACTGAAAAAGGTAAATAACTTACAAGAAAGCGTGCGTAAGAGATTTCAGACTATGTTGAAGAATAAGGGTGGTAATGCAAAGTTTGTTAGAATTCTGTAAACTTTGTTTTGGCATTAAATATTGTATTTCCATGTATGTTTACACATTTCAATAAATTCCAATTGTCCCAGCAAATGATAAAGATGTGAGGGCTTCCCTGAGGCTTTTGCACAGCACTGTATATCACTTTAAGCCTATCCTGTTTGCTGCATTTTTAAATGTAAACCTCAAATTTATGATGTTACATGAACATCAACAACACATCATTTGAAATGCTACAGATTAAGTTTAATAAATGATCTTTCTTACCAAACCACGCCTGCTGTTCCCCTTGAACCTCAATAGCGAGGCCAAAATCTGCAAGCTTCACCGCCGCTCCCTTCATCTTACTGGCCAGGAGCAAATTTTCTGGCTGCAATACAGAGACACAAATAATTCTTCAGAATGAAGAATACCTTTACCCTAGTGACTGATTTTATTATTATTATTTTTGTCAGACAAATCTCAAGTTAGAAAAGAAGTTATAAACTGTAATTATTATTAAATAAAGGACAAACAAATCCTCACCTTTTGGTAATCTTTGATAAATTATTTCCATTCCCCAATAGAATAAAAATAATGAATATAATAGCAGATTGGTACACTTGTACTTGAACAAACTTGTTTTATGTGATAAACATACACTTGATTAGAGGCAACAGAGATGAGCATGTGCATGACTTAGAGAAATGTCCTTTCTGTCTGGATGACTGAATGGGCCGCAGGAGCATTATGACATCTACAGTAGTAATGAGCCATGATGCTGTCAAGTTGGCTACAATGGTTTTCCCCAAAGCAAAGACCTTTTCAATCAGCTGTCACAGGATTTAACACAGCATTCTTACTCGGTCCCTCTGATGACACTATTGTGCAAAAGGTCAAGACTTGGCAAGCATAAGGATGCATCAAGTGTGTTTTAACTCATTTCCTCTTTTGCCTCTTTCCCTTATGTCACAGCTGTTTTTTTAAAAATAGATTAATCGTGTTACTTGATTATGAGTAGCAGTGTTTTATTTCAACTTGTTTCAGGTTTTTCATTCTCAACACCAGGTAAACATAATTTACAGGTTGTCTCTGTCCAAGTGGCAGTATCTACTTTTAGCCCTCTCAGACTTTAACTGGGACCAGCTTAGAGCAGTAGCTCTGCATTACTTAAAGTTAAAATACCCTCATTACTCTTGCACTGGGCCTTGATGGAGCACATTAGTTCATCCTGTGTTTGAAAAACACCATTTAAACATCATTTCCTTCTTTTAAATCAACTTTATTCTGATGGCTGCACCTTATAATCAGATCATAGATCAGCAGGCCTGTGTGGCTTCTTACAGTTAGATGTTTAACCTCCATGGCCATATTTCATTATCCTTTATTTATCCAGGTAAAAAGTCTCATTGAGATTAAAATCTATTTTTCAAGAGAGACCTGGCCAATATTAAGGATAGCCCATGTCTTAAACAGAGCATTTAGAGGAGTCTGTAGCCTGAAATTATGACTCACAGGGGTTACTTTCACATATACTGACCCCATTATTCGAAATAATAATTATGTTTAATATATATTTGAAAATGAACTGATCCTGCTTAAGCAACATTGCATGCTTGATCATGTTACTAATACTGCTCTAAGTATGAGGAATATCATCTTAACTGAAGACATGGTTCACTTCATCCTGTTAGCAATTTCTGGTTTCATGTTTCTGACATTTTAGAGTTACACCTTAATTCTCCATAGCAGCTATTCAAAATCAGAGGGGTAAACAAAGTGCACTGAAGTCTCACATTAGGCTGGTGCAGAGTGTAGTTAGTTAGAATGCAATGGAAACTGCAACGTCACATCCAGCCAGCATTCTGATCTCAACCACGTGTGAAACAAGTCCGTACAGTCTAACCTTGTTCTTCAGAAACCTGATTCATCATTTCAAGTTAAAACAACAGTTAAAATTGTCCAGGTAAAGCTTTCCCCAATTTTCCTAATTACTTCTCCAATTCAGGGTTGGATGGAGCTGGAAGCCTATCCCCACTCACACTAGGCAAAAACGTGGGGTCAACACCGCAAAGGCTGCAAGTCAGTCATAGTGACATGTACAACTGCATCCTCAAACACACACATACATGCCTTTTGACTGTGGCGGAAAGTTGTACCCACGCAGGTGCAGAGAGAACATGCAAACTCCATGTGGAAACGCCTCAGAACCTTCTTGCTTTGAGGCAACAGCAGTAACCACTGCACCACGATGCCACTGCTAAAAGCTTAACCTCCCAGATGTAGCAATGCCTGTGATCAGATCCAGATAGTGTCAACTTAATCCCAGGTGTTACTGGGGTCTAATGGTGAACCTGAGCAAGGTAAATGGTGCGGCTCTGCACTCAAGACTACAAGTCCCAAGTGTCAGGCCTGACGTGTCTATGTTTGTGTGTGTGTCTGTGTTAAGGGCAGAAGTCTTTGTAGTTGTTAGCAGTCCTCAGTGCCTCATAACTGGACAGATGGATGGATGGGTGGATGTCAGAAGCTTGTACCAGCAGTCGCTGGGCTCTTAGTCCGTTTCTTCTCATCTGTCAGTCTATCCCTCCCTGTGTAGTTTTCCACCCCTCCCCTCCTGCTACCCCCACCCCACAACCCACCCAACAGGGCAGAGCTGAAATAATGGGAAAAAGAGACCAAAAAGAGGGCAAGTAAAAGCAACAGAAGAACAGAGGGACAGACAGATAGATAGATAAATGGGGGGTGGCATAATCAGTCCCTACTCTGGTGCTGCAGCAACCGGGTGACCTCACCCTATAGTTACCATGACAACCCAGTCTGCCACCAGCTGACAGCACTCAACTCTTTCTCTCGAATTCTTGTTTTCCCTTGAGCGAGTGGCCCTTCCAGGATGACAGAGAGGCGAAAAATATGACATGCGTCTGCGAGTGAGGTCACACCTCTCCGTGGCACACTTCAATGCCATTATTGGTATTTTTATGGCTCGAATGCAGGTACTGCATTCAGCAGCTCTATCCCCTGGATGCTCTTGTGGGTAAAAAACAAAACAAAAATAAACAAAATCAGAGTATTTCCTACAGGGAGTGCAGAATTATTAGGCAAGTTGTATTTTTGAGGAATAATTTTATTATTGAACAACAACCATGTTCTCAATGAACCCAAAAAACTCATTAATATCAAAGCTGAATGTTTTTGGAAGTAGTTTTTAGTTTGTTTTTTAGTTTTAGCTATTTTAGGGGGATATCTGTGTGTGCAGGTGTGCATAATTATTAGGCAACTTAACAAAAAACAAATGTATACCCATTTCAGCGTGTCAGGCTACATTTCACTGTGTGTTATACTTGTATAACTATGCATGTGACAAATAAAGAACCTTGAACCTTGAACCTTCAATTATTTATTTTTACCAGTGAAACCAATATAACATCTCCACATTCACAGATATACATTTCTGACATTCAAAAACAAAACAAAAACAAATCAGCGACCAATATAGCCACCTTTCTTTGCAAGGACACTCAAAAGCCTGCCATCCATGGATTCTGTCAGTGTTTTGATCTGTTCACCATCAACATTGCGTGCAGCAGCAACCACAGCCTCCCAGACACTGTTCAGAGAGGTGTACTGTTTTCCCTCCTTGTAAATCTCACATTTGATGATGGACCACAGGTTCTCAATGGGGTTCAGATCAGGTGAACAAGGAGGCCATGTCATTAGTTTTTCTTCTTTTATATCCTTTCTTGCCAGCCACGCTGTGGAGTACTTGGACGCGTGTGATGGAGCATTGTCCTGCATGAACATCATGTTTTTCTTGAAGGATGCAGACTTCTTCCTGTACCACTGCTTGAAGAAGGTGTCTTCCAGAAACTGGCAGTAGGACTGGGAGTTGAGCTTGACTCCATCCTCAACCCGAAAAGGCCCCACAAGCTCATCTTTGATGATACCAGCCCAAACCAGTACTCCACCTCCACCTTGCTGGCGTCTGAGTCGGACTGGAGCTCTCTGCCCTTTACCAATCCAGCCATGGGCCCATCCATCTGGCCCATCAAGACTCACTCTCATTTCATCAGTCCATAAAACCTTAGAAAAACCAGTCTTGAGATATTTCTTGGCCCAGTCTTGACGTTTCAGCTTGTGTGTCTTGCTCAGTGGTGGTCGTCTTTCAGCCTGTCTTACCTTGGCCATGTCTCTGAGTATTGCACACCTTGTGCTTTTGGGCACTCCAGTGATGTTGCAGCTCTGAAATATGGCCAAACTGGTGGCAAGTGGCATCTTGGCAGCTGCACGCTTGACTTTTCTCAGTTCATGGGCAGTTATTTTGCGCCTTGGTTTTTCCACACGCTTCTTGCGACCCTGTTGACTATTTTGAATGAAACGCTTGATTGTTCGATGATCACGCTTCAGAAGCTTTGCAATTTTGAGACTGCTGCATCCCTCTGCAAGATATCTCACTATTTTTGACTTTTCTGAGCCTGTCAAGTCCTTCTTTTGACCCATTTTGCCAAAGGAAAGGACGTTGCCTAATAATTATGCACACCTGATATAGGGTGTTGATGTCATTAGACCACACCCCTTCTCATTACAGAGATGCACATCACCTAATATGCTTAATTGGTAGTAGGCTTTCGAGCCTATACAGCTTGGAGTAAGACAACATGCATGAAGAGGATGATGTGGACAAAATACTCATTTGCCTAATAATTCTGCACTCCCTGTATGTGATGAAATCAGGGATTGTAATGCTTTTAAGACCCTCTTCATTGAAAAACCAATGTATAGATAAAATACTTTAGCAAGTTGGAGATGGCAAATGTGTTGTAAAAAGTTACTTGTTTGTGCATTAAGCAAATGCAGAGTGACACTGGAGTTTTTGATTCTGGTATTCACTCTGCGTTGTTAAATACATGACTACATTAGTCACTAAGATAGTGCATAGCAATTAGTCACTGATAGTATAAAGATTACCAGATCAGTAGTTTGACAGCTGCTAAAAATATATCTATATATTTATAATAACAATGTGTCAAATCAAAGTGAAACTGTGTCACTATGAAAGGGTCCCTTTAATCGTGATGAACACATTTTTAGTTTCCACAGTGTCTGGTTCTCTCTCTCACCTCAGCTAGCCTCAACACTTGTTCTGCACAACCAACCCGGATAAAAGAGACGCAATAAGAAACTTGCTGATAGAAAATGTGTGATAGTAGAGACCAAAACCGAGCTAAGAGATAGTGAATAATAGCCTTACACTCATCAACACTAAAATAACTCTGGATGAGTCATCGTGCTGCTCTGTAATCACTGGCAGGTGGAAAATAACAATTATTTACGAATAAATTCACTACATCAGTATGCAAGTTACACGCTTTAGTCCTAATGGCAAAAATCTCGACTTCTACAGGTTCACGGTTGGCTAAAAGTCATTTTTAAGCACTCTGCCAGACCCTTCCAGTATTTTCCCTGACTCAGTTTTTTCCAGCTCATCATTTAAGCAACTATGATGATAATGCACTTACTGTAAATTGCTTTGGGCAAATGCATGCCAAATGCATATAATGTGATATATAATGAAGTCTGTACTATATAAAATATCCAAGACTTCAAGTTTTGATAGTGTTTATTTTATTAAACAGACATATTTCAATTAGTTATTTGCAAATTCAGCCTGATATGTTTAGGATTTTGGAACAATATCCAGGCATTAAAGAATGGGTTTATAATAGCTGCCCCACCAGCAGGTCGTCGGAGTGTATAATTGTATGCTAGTGTACCATTTGAGAAGACTATAATAGTGCAGCATGAAAGCAGTTATGAAACATGAAAAGGGAGTTGTACATTAACAACTAATCTAATACATTGCTGTCCATAGCCCTCATCATCAATCATCATTATCATCTTTCTAAACCTCTTCCCTCTCCAAGTGCATTTGATACTGACATCCACTGGCAAGCTAAAAAAATAAATAAATAAAATAAAAATAAAAAAATCAATGAGAAGTAACACAAGTCCATTTACACCACTCGGATAAAAAAACGATTGTGCATCGTCCAATTATGTTCGTCTATTTACCCTCAGAGTAATGGCTTAATTTTACACTGTCACATAAAAGTAGACAGACAGTTAAGTAACCTTAAAAGTTTAGGGCTCTGAACTTAGTACTGGTACAATTATCCAGGTGTTTAGATCTCAGATTAGTCTTGTCTTTATTTAATATTATTGTATTAACGTTAAAATTAACGAAATTTGAAAGCGCACAGCTGCAGAGTGGTTTTGGTTTCTGCCAGGGGTGCACAGACTTGCTGCAAGGGAAATCGTCACTGGCCGTCATCTCACCCACCGACCCGCTATTAATAGCAGCTGGTTTGCTTTCGTCACTCCTCAGCAGTGCAGGAGGGAGAGGGGGAGGAGGGCAGAGAGCAATAGAGAGGAAGGAGGGAGACGGATAAAAGGGAGGAGGGGTGTAGGCAGAGGATTGGGAATGCAGAAGAAAGCCGGTGAGCAGAAGGATGACGCTCATCCCTTAAGTTGGTCTAAACGTCACTGCGTGATGTCTGTGCGTGTGTGCAAGAGCGCTCAGACATGATGTGAATTTCCACACGTCTTTAATCTTCATTTACAACAAAGTGCTAGTCACTATTCAAGTGATTTATATAGTATACAAGGTACTTCGATATTCACCAGAGGTGTGTGATCACTCACCTTGAGGTCCCTGTGGACAATATCGTGCTGGTGGATGTGGCTGACGCTCTCCAGGATCTGATTAATGCAGTGGCTGGAAGAGACAGAGAAGGATGAGGAGCACAAGGCAGACACATTCGTCAATCCACAGGAGATCACAAATGCAGACTGAAGCAGAAGTTTTAAAAAAGAAGAAGAAGAAGAAGAAACTAGTTTAGGGTGGAATTCATATTACGTGACAGTTAAAGTACACGACGAGCATACGAGTAAAGACAGAAATGCCACAAAAAAGATAAAAAAGAGGATATGGTTGAACAGGTTTCTGTTGTTCACACTGTATAGTGTCACAGTATTAAAGTAAATTGGTAGACAGCTCTTCCACTGGGCACATAACAAAATTACGAAGCGCTTTAAGCTTTGCCATTATTATATGCAACCAAAAACACCCAGAGCCTTGACGTAACCCTGCATTAAGAGCCAGGTTATGGCCTCAGTCATCCCAAGTGGCCCATGGATGACACGGTGAAAAAGAAAGCAGGATACAGAAAATACAGCAACCCATTTCCAGACACTCTTTCTAAAGAGACAATGCAACCTGTTACAAGAACGGAGGGCTACAAAGAGGAATACAATGCTCTGCTCTCCCACTGCTTCCTTAGTTCTGCTCAGCTGGCCAATCACAAAGTGGCTACAAATGTCAGATCATTAGTGGCTGTGGGTCCGTGGTAACAGACACCCACAATGCAACACAGGAAGGGTGTAGGGGTGTGTGTGTGAGTGAGTGTTTCAGACGCTAAACTGGCATTCACATCCCCTTCACACCAGCAGTGTAGACGTGAGAAAAGAGCTGCTCTCTAGTTATGGTTGCTGTGTGACTACTTCAGCAAAAGAAGCACTATCAATGTCTTGAAGGAGACCCTTTCAGAAAATGTGCCCGTAAATCACATTTACCTCGCCCTTACAGAAGAATTTTGTCTAACTTTTTTTTTTGGCTGATCGACTAAATCCTTGCAACCAGGGTCTTTTTCACCAAATTTGCAACATTCTAGTGGTTGATGGGCAACACAAAATCATTTCCTGTTGCTCATTTTGACACTGAGGCTGTAGTCTCAGTCATATGCCGCAAGGCTGAATGCAGTAGTTTGATTCTGACCAGTGGCTTTTTGCTGCATGTCTTCCTCTTTCTCCCTGCCTTCCGGTCTCTCTTTACTGTGCTATCTAACAAAGGCGCAAAAACCCAAGTCAATAAAAAATTATTATTATTTGGATATACAAGGGTATACTCTCAAGGAGAAAAGTGCAGCATTGACAGTTTTTGGCCTGATTCATTATTTTCGATAGCTGAGGAAAAGACTCCAAATGAAAAACACCTGCCTGTTCACATGACTGTAGATGCCCAATCCTATGAGCGACTAACAGCTTAAAATGTTTGCATTTACTGAGGTTTTTCCTGTGAGATGATGATGAACGCAAAACTATAAAGCACTTAACTAGCAGCAAGGTAAGGTTTTAGGCTTTCTGTATGTGTGAACACATCGAAACTGTTGTTTGGTCTTGTTACTATTTTAAAAAGTAAACTGTATCCAGCCATGATGTCAATAGTTCATCCAAGGATCTAAACTCTCCAATCTAAATGGAAAAAATGGCTCAGAGTCTGTGGTTATATTTGCTTAAAATAACACTGTTTAAATGATTTTATATTCTAGCTTTTTATATTTCTTTATAATTAGATCAGGCTAAAAAGGCTAGAAGGTAGAGTGTACTCAACACATTGTGACAGATAGTCAAACTAGAGATTAAGTGCATAATCAAACCTACCCCAGCAACAGATCAACTGATTAGAAGGTAACAGTTCAGTCAACCAACAATTTGGCTGACTAAAGCCCCACATTACACTAAGCTAAACACCTGATTTATTTATGAACCCCCCATGAGCCATGTAAGATTTATAAATGTACCTGCAATCTTTGAGCAACATTCCCGTGTACTTGGAGCAGAGGATAAGTGGTGCAAGAAGAAGTATGTGGTGCATTTTTTAAGTAAGTGAACGTGACGAAAGAAATGTGGGCAGGGTGTGAGGGGGGAGTCTTATGTAAGCTTGTCCTCAGCATGCATATCTACAATTCTTTCGGCTCAGTTAAAGTTGCTATTATTTCTCTTAAAATAAATTGAGCTTGGCATTTAGTAAAGGTGAAGTAAGGGACAACAGCGGGAGGGGGAGACAGATTTAGGGAGTATTGTCGTCTCTCTGCGAGAGAGAATCAAGAGTGTCCAAATTAGAGCACAACAGGACTTAAAATTTATCCCGCCATTTATTCTGTCCCTACCCAGCTTCCTCATACACATATATGACATTTATTATTTTTCATGTGTTACTGAGCCTATTTTATCTTCAGCCTAATCTAGTATAATGCCTATTGTACTATTTTCCTCATATACTTACCTTAACTCTATTGATTGCCTTTCGCATTCTCTATTGCAAGTTTTGACATATTTTTTTAATTCTGCTATTTAAGTCATTATCTAACTGATTAAAAGCTTTTACATCATGGTTAAGCGCTTAGGCATGTAGGTAATGCAAAAAAACAAACCTCAACTTCGGACAACAAACTAAAAATAAGTTTTAAACTCAGAGGACAGCTTTGTCATTGTTTATTAATGAAATTTAAAAGCACTGAGTCACTTGGTCCAAAATAAAGTGTATACAGGTTGTGCCAGAAAGCAATGGTTCTGCTGCTACAGCACAAAGTACATTAACACAGATTCAAATCGCAAAACATTTTATGAGAGTTCACAGCAACCAAAAACAAAAAGGCACAAAAATCAATTTTGTGCTAACTTAGTGTACCTGGCATCTGCTTCACTGTAGTACTCTCTGGCGACAATGTCCTCAAACAGCTCGCCTCCAGTGACTCTGCGGAAACATACATGAAAAATAGAAACTTTGTATTTTGTGTTTATTTCTGAGTGAAGATCCCCAGCACAGATGGAAAACAAGCATACTGCAGACAATATCACCAAAACATGCTTTTTAAAGATCAGTTTGTCTTTTTTTTCCATTTTTACCCCAATTAACTGCTATTTGTGGACTAACACATGAGAAAAAGTGAGTTCTTTTTGTAAAGTTGGAGTCATTACCTCTAGACAATAAACAAAAATTGATCAACAGAGGAAGAAAGGCCTGAACTGGTAATGTGTGTGTTTGTACTGTGATTCACTCACAGGTCAAAGACAAGGTAATGGAAGCCTTCCTCTGCGATGCTGTCATGCAGTCGTACTAGTGAGGGAGAGAAACACACAAAGAAACAGAAAGAGCCATCAAATAAAAATCTGCAAATCAACTTTAGGTGTTTAGGTTGGAGGTTGCGTGCAGTCACTTCAGGCTTGTTAGTTGATCACAGCCATTGACATGTCGAAGAGGTTAACACGTGAGGAGCGGATCGAAATCGTGTTGATATCTGGTGAACGCAGTAACCGGGTCATTGCAGCAGATTTCAATGCAAGACACCCTACGAGACCACCCATCTCCCATGCTACAGTCAGCAAACTGTTTCATGAAACTGGTTCAGTGTTGGATTTGCCAAAATGTGGACGCAAGAAAACTCACTAATGAAGAAACATCAGTGGCTGTCCTAGCTTCATTCAGCAAGAGTCCACAGCGTAGCACTCGCCGCATGTCACTGGAGAGTGGCATTAGTCAAACATCCCTTCGGCAGATATTAGCTACTCACAAAGGCAAACATTTATGTGAATGGTGAAGTTAACAAACAAAACCACCGCTATTGGTCTGACACTAACCCACATTGGATGGATCCCTCCAGGACTGTTGGACCAACAAAAGTGATGGTTTGGTGTGGTACAGTGGGGCAAAAAAGTATTTAGTCAGCCACCGATTGTGCAAGTTCCTCCCCTTAAAATGATGACAGAGGTCAGTAATTTGCACCAGAGGTACACTTCAACTGTGAGAGACAGAATGTGAAAAAAAAATCCATGAATTCACATGGTAGGATTTGTAAAGAATTTATTCGTAAATTAGGGTGGAAAATAAGTATTTGGTCACCTCAAACAAGGAAAATCTCTGGCTCTCACAGACCTGTAACGTCTTCTGTAAGAAGCTTTTCTGTCCCCCACTCGTTACCTGTATGAATGGCACCCGTTTGAACTCATCATCTGTATAAAAGACACCTGTCCACAGCCTCAAACAGTCAGACTCCAAACTCCGCCATGGCCAAGACCAAAGAGCTTTCGAAGGACACCAGGAAAAGTATTGTAGACCTGCACCAGACTGGGAAGAGTGAATCTACAATAGGCAAGCAGCTTGGTGTGAAAAAATCAACTGTGGGAGCAATCATCAGAAAATGGAAGACATACAAGACCACTGATAATCTCCCTCGATCTGGGGCTCCACGCAAGATCTCATCCCGTGGGGTCAAAATGATCATGAGAACGGTGAGCAAAGATCCCAGAACCACACGGGGGGACCTGGTGAATGACCTGCAGAGAGCTGGGACCAAAGTAACAAAGGTCACCATCAGTAACACACTACAACGGCAGGGAATCAAATCCCGCAGTGCCAGACGTGTTCCGCTGCTGAAGCCAGTGCATGTCCAGGCCCGTCTGAAGTTTGCCAGAGAGCACATGGATGATACAGCAGAGGATTGGGAGTAGGGCTGGGCCATATTATACCGTTCACGGTAATACCGGTATAATGTTAGGCAACGATAGGAAAATGAAATATCGCGATAGAATATGAGTAAAACGCGCATGCGCAGTGCCTTTGTTTTCATACGCACATGGCCGATTGTTGAGTGAAACAGATGAACCAGAATTGGTTTGTAAAAATGGTGCAACTTCAGTGATGTGGAACTGGTTTGGTGTTTGTCCGTCAGATACACAACAAAGCACATTTTTTTGCAGAACATGCAAGCGGCCGTCGTTATTGTCGTATTTGTCGGACTAAGATGCTCTTAAATCTGGGAGTAATCTGGGTCCTAAACTCAGTACACTTCAGGTCAAACAAACACTGCAGCATCACTGAGAGTTAACTGTCTAAATTCTTTCATCTTTAATAAAACGATCAGCATTGCTGCTTTACCAGGTGTAACAATTCAGTTTAACTTCCAGGCATCCATGAAAACAAAATTTATTACATTTAACGGAGTTAGAAGTTAGCAGGAAGCTAGCGGAAGTTAGCTCGCTAGTTTCGCTAGTTACCTAAGCATGATATAGCATGTTCTGACTGAGAGATTTCTGAAAAAATTCAAACGTACAGCTCTGCTATCACTTCCAACATAAATGAAGGCAGGAAACTAAACAGCAGTGATGTTTGTAGGGTTACTGAAGTTGGGCTAGCTGGTATATAATGATGTGCTACGTGATCGCTAGCGACACAGCTATGTTAGCATAACATAAACAGTGAAGCTGGAGGATGAACACTAAGGTTCCTCATGGTTAGAGACAAATGCAATCGCATGGCAGGATGCTGTAAACGGACCAAACGTCAGTCAGGAGAACAACTGAGATAATCCATCCACAATACAAGGCTAGTCATTAATATACTGCAACAACATGGGAATAGAGCAGCTGCCAGAGAATTCAACATCAATGAATCAATGGTACAGAAGTGGAGGAAGCAAGAAGAATGAGTTTAATAAAGTTTGATTTATCTAACTGCTTTGTTTAGCTCAATGTGCCTTATGGTCCAAAAAATACGTACTGCACACTACAGTTTAATGTTGCAAAGCACCTCTTTTTAACTTCAGTGGATATTATATATGGTTATGCTCAGGATATGTCAGCCCATTTCTACTGGAAATGCCTTTTGGTTAAACTTTCAGCAAGGAATTTGCATTTGCACTGTTACATTTTTATAAAGCTTTAATGTACATAAAAACCAGCTTCTTGTTTAAGTGAAAATTAATGGAAGGTTGTCTTTTTGCGCTAGTAATGTTGTGGAGTATTTTGTCTCGCATCAATTATATCGTCAGTTATATCGTTATCGCAAATTTTCAAATGTATATCGTGATAAATATTTTTGGCCATATCGCCCTGCTCTAATTGGGAGAATGTCATGTGGTCAGATGAAACCAAAGTAGAACTTTTTGGTATAAACTCAACTCGTCGTGTTTGGAGGAAGAAGAATACTGAGTTGCATCCTAAGAACACCATACCTACTGTGAAGCATGGGGGTGGAAACATCATGCTATGGGGCTGTTTTTCTGCCAAGGGGACAGGACGACTGATCTGTGTTAAGGACAGAATGAATGGGGCCATGTATCGTGAGATTTTGAGCCAAAACCTCCTTCCATCAGTGAGAACTTTGAAGATGAAACGAGGCTAGGTCTTCCAACATGACAATGATCCAAAACACACCGCCCGGGCAACAAAGGAGTGGCTCCGTAAGAAGCATTTGAAAGTCCTGGAGTGGCCTAGCCAGTCTCCAGACCTCAACCCCATAGAAAATCTGTGGCGGGAGTTGAAAGTCCGTGTTGCTCGGCGACAGCCCCAAAACATCACTGCTCTCGAGAAGATCTGCATGGAGGAATGGGCCAAAATACCAGCTACTGTGTGTGCAAACCTGGTAAAGACCTATAGTAAACGTTTGACCTCTGTTATTGCCAACAAAGGTTATGTTACAAAGTATTGAGTTGTATTTTTGTTATTGACCAAATACTTATTTTCCACCCTGATTTACGAATAAATTCTTTACAAATCCTACCATGTGGATTCATGGATTTTTTTTTCACATTCTGTCTCTCACAGTTGAAGTGTACCTCTGGTGCAAATTACTGACCTCTGTCATCATTTTAGGTGGGGGAACTTGCACAATCGGTGGCTGAATAAATACTTTTTTGCCCCACTGTATATGGGGTACAACGATAATGGGTCCATTCTTCATCAATGGAAACCTCAAGGCCACTGGATATTTGAAATTGCTACATGATGATGTGTTTCCCTCTTTATGCACTGAAGCTGGCACGTTCCCTGAGTTTTTCCAGCAAGATGGTGCACCACCACATTATGGGTGCCAGGTCCGAGCATTCCTAGATGAACAGTTTCCTGGAAAGTGGATTGGTCGTCGTGGGCCAGTTGAACGGCCCCCAAGGTCTCCCGATCTGACCCCCTTAGACTTTTATCTTTGGGCTCATCTGAAGGCAATTGTCTATGGTGTGAAGATACGAGATGTGCAGCACCTGAAACTACGGATACTGGATGCCTGTGCTGGCATTTCTCCTGCGGTGTTGCTATCAGTGTGTGAAGAGTGGGAGAAGAGGGTTGCATTGACAATCCAACACAATGGGCAGCACATTGAACACATTCTATAAGCGGTCAGAAACCTGTAAATAACTCATGAAAGAATAAAGTTGCATTGAAAACAAGCACATCGTTGTTTTTCTTGTGACATTACCAATAAGTTTGATGTGTCACATGGCCCTCTTCCTATTGACAAAACAAAAGTTGCATCCAAGATGGCCGACTTCTGAGGAGTTTGCCCCCTCACATATACTAATGTGCCACAAACAGGACTTTAATATCACCAACCATTTCCATGTTATTACGGTGTATCCATATAAATGGCCCACCCTGTATAACAACTATAAGCCGAGTCAAAAAGGTCTAGAAACCAGTTTGTGACCCTCTGGTCAAAAATGTGATTCCCAATGCTAAACACCTAGTGGACAAAAACATGAATTTCAGTCATTTACCAGTTCCTGAAGTTTATAATGATTTTGGCTTGCCACAAATCACTTACTGGTGTAGGCCTGTGTAAATGGAGATTAAAGTAAATTAAAAGAGGGTGCCCTGTAGGCCTGGGTATGCAGATATAGGTTTGTAAAGAGGTAGGCTAATCTACAAAAATTCTCGATGTCTTTAGGAAATTTTGGTTCTAGAAACTGAGTAGTAGATCGTTATTTCATAATGTCCTTAATCAACTAAACTTGGCTCAGAAAGCCTCTACACATCACTGAGACGCTATAGAAGATAGTAAAAACTGTATTAGACGAAGAATAAAATAAAAGGTTGGGGCCTCATTATGCCAAAGATACAGGTACTGCAGCACCATGCAGTAACACCTGTAGTAATATGAGCCACCATGATCAGTTTCATAAGTCAGGTAAGTCAGCAGAAGGTGCCATTTTTCATACTGACAGGCTAAAAGGCCTGTTACCCAACAAGTCTTCACCTGAGTCAATGATGCCTGTTTTACAACTTTTTCCATCAGCAGTGGGTCAAAGTAGAAACTGCTCAGGGACTCATGCATGGCTAAACAGACATGCTCATATATTTAAATAAATCCCAAGGAAAGCATTCAAATCCTGACAAGACAGTCAGCAAACTTCTTTTATTTTTTTATTTTGTTTAATAAAAATGATAATAATGAAAGTTATTAATTGCTAGCTTGGGAACAAAGCCAGGAGAACATACACAGTGAAATGACAATATTATTATGGCTTTGCAAACACACACAAGGTCAGTGATAGAAGGTGTCTCAGTCTTCCCGGAGCACCGGGCGCCTATCTGAAATGATGAGACGGTACAGTATGTAGTCACAGTGCTGCCTGGCAGATTGGCAACAAACAAACAGCCTTTTGGATACAAACACTAAGAGACCTGCTCCCTGTTTTCATTATTTATAATTAGTTTGATACTACTATATCCCTTGTTTTTGGCTGATTACTGTACCGTATGCAGATTGGCTAAACTTCTTTCTTCAGAAACGAGGATGTTTTACCAAAAGCACAACTTTGATACCGCACCAAGACCATCAAGCTTGCAAATTAAGTAGTAATACAGTTTTTCTTTTTGCAAGCTTCAGTGTAAGGATCAAATAAAGAACTATTTTTAGTGTCTTTGCTCTCTGTTTACTTGGTGGTAATTTTGAGGGAAATATCTAGTGGCCATTAACTATTCAGTGTCACATACACAAAACAATGACGCACAGTACACAAAGTAAACAGCGCTGATCGCATTAGCATGTGTTGGCGTTCAGACTCACTTTGTCTTGTTGGCTGCTGGCCAGTTGCACCATGCAAATATCCCACACAGCGACAGGCCAGGTAACTGGCTGATTTGCATATCACCTGGGGCCATTTGCTTCAAAGTTATTATTAAACTGAACAACACTGAAATGAAACCCAACTTTGGTGCAGTTGTTCTTGCTGTTTTGGTTCTATATAAAAAACAAAACAAAACTGGGCAACCACAAGGTTTCAGCTTTCAGGGAAACTGTTGGTTTTCACATTCATATTGGCCAAATCTGATCTGTAAGCAACTGAGCATGTTTCACGTGATGAAGTATAGGTATAAAGCAAAAAGCCCCTGAAAAACCAGAAGTGAATATGGCTGTAACACGTTTTCTGTTCTTAAGCCCATCCTCCCTGATAGGAATGGCTTGAATATGATTATCAAAACACATGTTCACAAACTGAAGCTTCTAAGATGTTAATGAAGGTGAACTGAGAACTGTTTCTAGAACTATTTATCCAAAAGTGCTCACGACAAGATCTGAAAGACAGAATTTATTACAGGGCTGTTGCATTAAGGTCCATTATTTGTATCTGACTGTACCCATTTAACCGTTACTCAAATAAACATTGAGACACCGACAGCTGCTAAAGGGTGCTAATATTCAGTTCAATCCAATTCAACTATATTTATGTAACACCAAATCACAACAAAAGTTACCTCAAGGTGCTAATTTATGAGCACCAAAAACACAAACATGATGAAGAGGTCCAGTTAACAGCCTCAAATTAGCTGGGGTGATGCCTAACAATCAAAGCAGTTAAGCATTTACTCACACGTAACTTTTACAGCACACTTACAGTTATTCTTAAGGGCAAAATCTCTGTAGCAAATGACGATGTACGGCCTATTTAAGTAACACACTGTATTAAATACAACAGCATTAAATGTTGATCTACTCTGATCTCTGGTCTGAATAAAACTGAAACAAAAAAAACAAAAAAAAGCTGTAGCTTTTGTTTTGTTCAAATTTCTACAGATGTTTTCATGAAACATCTGCATTATCACAGCTGTGTCACTAATCATTTAATCTCTTGGCTCCCAAAGGTCACTCACCTATGTTCGGATGTTTCAGCAGGCGACAGATCCTCGCCTCCCGCTCCAATTTCTGGTGATCTGAGGATAGAGAAGAGCAGAGAGGAAATGGTAAACACTCAGTAATAGTACCAGGAGGAGAAGTCACTTTGTTTTTGTCCAGCATGCAGAACAGACCCCTTTCTCAAAATCCACTGAGTAAGTGGACACAGAACGGCGTAATGCTGAAGTACACAAAAAAAGAGGAGCCATAACATTCACTCAACTGACTGCAGGCCGTGTTCAACATCACTTCTCCAAAAGCACGCTTTGAAAACAGCTTTTTCTGCAGAACTTTTTAACATGTGTTCACAATTTAAGTGCTAATAAATGATTTATTTCTTTTTCTAAACAACAGATTTTCGCAAACATTAAAAGTTGATATCTTGTTTGGTAGGACTTCAGAACTGCCTGCACCAGCGACTTCGCAACTTGATTAAAAATGTTCTTTCAACTCTGAACTGGTTACACACAAACATATAAACATACTTCATTTTTTTTCTCTCCAATCTCTCCTGCTCCTCCCACTCCACTGAGAACAATCATTTTTCTTCATCTAAACTTGACCAAAATCAATCAACTTGAACTGGAGACGACAGCAAAACACTTCATAGTAGCAGAGCCCGATGATGTAAGAGGCCAAAACAGAGACCGTAAACTAATGCATGATTACACAAGCAGACAAACAGCTGTATAGTGTACACACACAGAGACATACACAAAATAAGCACAAGCTTTTTGCACTTAGTGAAATTAGTCTTGTGGGTCTGCCCTTAATACAATCAGTGTCCAGATAATGATTCTAATGGCAAGGGGAGGATGTCCATGCATGTGTGTGTATGCAGCTGCATGTTTCAGGCAGATTGGTTGCACAGATACAGTAGATACAATGGATGGCATGTCCTGTTGCGGGGTCTAAGAGGTCAGGTTTATGTTGGGCTTTCCTGCCACCAACCAGCTGCTGGTCTCAGTGGACAGATGGAGTGCTTACTTGGGTGCACAGACCTCTGTGTGTGCGCCTATGTGTTTTGGTTCGAGTTCGCAACAGAGGGTTAGAGACACTGGACATCCCTTATCCCAAAAATATTAGTTTGACCATCATTTTGTAATTGCATAATAGATTATCTTCTTGATATATCTTTATATTGTCTGACAATATCTTTTTTTCACTGAAGCTGAAAATCACAGTCACCAATTCCTTACTGCTTTTTTTGTAAACCTTTTGAAAACCTTTGAATTTAGTATCGGGGGAAAACTAACATTGTACTATACACGCTACATAAACACATCAAATAAACCCAATTGGAAACAAAAATGTGTTATTGGTTTTCTATCATAAAAGCTACAGATATGTACAACTCTAAGCAGAAGTATGGCTCCTGTTGTGAACACCACTTGTTCTGCCCAACTTATATGGCTATCAATATACATTCACCAGGCACTTCACTGTAAACATCTGTTCAACAACTTAATGCATTTAGGAGGGCAAGCACAGTCCATACAACCGGCTGAAATTTAAGTCGAACATAAAAACAAAAATCAACCAAAAGCAAGTTTAAAAATATGAGTTTTAAGCTGTTTTTTTTTTTATGTGTGTGTATGCAGCTGCATTTTTCAGGCAGACTGGTTGCACAGATACAGTAGATACAATTTAGGTGTCTTTAAACATGACATTGTTGTTTTGCCAGAAAGATAGGTCTGAGTGTTTTAGAAACTACTACTACTGAGACTTTTTCACACAAAATTTCTAGGGTTTACAGAGAATGATCTGAAACTGAGAAATAGTGACAAAAATAATCACTTGTTAGAACCAAGGCATGCAGAAGAGCATCTCTGAATGAACAACGCATTGAACGTTGAAGAAGGCCAGAATGGGTGCAATAGTTGAGTAATTATCCTATTTTCTGTACTCACCAATATCCAACAACATTAGATTACAAAAACACACCACTGTCACATAGCTCAAACCATCTCAGACTTTGAACATTAATTCACTGTACTCACAAGGCGTCCACAGACTAGATCTCAATCCAATAGAGCACCTATGGAATGTAGTGCATCATGGATGTGCACCCAATCAATCTGTAGTGACGCCATCGTATCAATATGCACCAAATCTCTGGGAAATGTTTCCAGCTCCATGATGAATCTATGTTATGAAGAATTAGGGAGTACCAGGTTAGACTTCCTGAAAGCAAAAGGAAGTCTAACCCAGTACTAGCTGGATTTACTAAAAAAAAAAAAAAAAAAAAAAAAAAAAAAAAATGCGATGGTGAGTGTAAATCTATGCACTAAATAAAGAAAAAACCTTGAGGTGACATGCTCTGGTCTACCGGCCAGTCAGTCATGGTAGACTGTCCTAATCATTGTCCAGCCAAAGCTTTGGGAGGTGTTGGAACATCTTAGGTATTTTTTAAAAATAGGAATTTTCCAGTTTTGTTATGTCTCCACAACATGAAAACACAAAAACATATCAAGGAAGTAATTAATGCCATGCTGAAGCAATACATGTGTTATAAATTAGCAGATGAAAAATCCTCACTGTGGAAAGAGCTTTTTTAAGGTAATTTCCAGTTACTTAAAATGTGGTTTACCCATGAACAAAAGGCCATAATGCATCTAAAATTACACATATTTTCCAAAATACCTGTGTACATGTTGATAGAGCCGGAATGAGTAAACATACTGATATCTGCTGTAGCACACATCATTCGCAGTGGAACACTATGCGTATGCATTCACGCTGTGTCAAAGTAAATGGTTTGGTGAAAAAATCAAGAAGCTCTCTTGTCGTCTACTATTAATGTATTTTCATCTCCCTTTATTCGACGCACATTTTTATTTTAATAAAATGAATTTTTGAATGTTAAAATGTCAAAACATATGAAAAGTCATCACATACTATAAATACTACTGATACTGATCTTAGTAACAGTCAACGTTAGTTAAAACTGTAACAGGAGATCTGTGAGTCCTTATAAAGATAAAGATTTGGAGGTGCGATACAGACTAATTACATTTCCTGCATTGCACTGCACAAAGAGCCACTGGTTTGTTACACAACACCACTGCAAAACACAGCATGATGTAGGTAGGACACAAAAGATAAAATTAAAATAAATAACACTCTGTCTGTGCCTATTATACACAGTGGGTATGTAACTGCAAATTCAATGCTGATGTTTGTTGCATGTCATAATATAATAAAAAAAAAATGGTACAAGCCAATCAAAGGTGACATGTTAATGTATTAAAGTCTCTAAGATTGAAAGCAGCAAAGACAGTTGTAGTTGAGGAAATAGTTGTACTGTTATGTCATGGGTAATTATCTCATGTCCTCAAATACACCATATTTTTATAAAGGTAGCTGATGGAAACAAGGACCGGCTTCCATTTTATTTAACTTACTTTTCTGCAATGAGTGACACATCTAAGATGAAAAAAGAAAGAAAAAGGGAGAAAAAGAGGAACACAACGACAGACAGGAGAAAACCTAAGAAGACAACAAAAGATTCTTGTTAATACTGTCAAGAGAATATGACAAGTTCAACCCCAATTAGTGAGAAAACTGAAGCAATCATTAATATACTAGAACTATAGGTGAAAGCATAGTGTAAACTTTCAGTCATTAGCAGATTTGGTGGCAAAACTGTCAATCAGCTGTGCCAGCTGGCATGTTCACACTCAGAAATCCCCACACTTTTACCAAACAAAAAGCTGTAATCAGTGAGCTAAGCTCATAGGGTGGAGGTACCTCAGAGGTCAGAGAAGGCTTCAGTTGGATCAAATCTCAGAACAGGCTGGAAAAACACTTACAGGAAAAGTGAATAGGAAATACTTCCTTCCTCCACAGCAAACACAGAGGGGACTGTAGAGTCAGTGGAAAAACAATTCAGTGGCTACCATGTAAATACATAATTTGTGGTCTTGTGTGCCTACAAAATATTATGAAATCAAATTACACTTCTATATTTGACTTGGCACTCACAGCAAGACACAAATGACAGCAGTAATACTTCAATATCCTTGTTGAAAGCTAATATTATTTGAAATAAAAAATACAACTTTTTAATTCCCTCTGAATGTTAATAACAGTGTTTAAATGTAACCCCAAGTACTGAGAAATGGGTGGCCAGATGACTCGTTCTGTACATTTTAAACAGTTCGTATTTTCAAAGTTTTTGCAGACCTATGAACATTAACTTGCTTAAATAAAAATAAAAAAGTGAGAATTGTTTCAGGTTATTTGATAATTTAAAGCTGTAACCTTTGTCTCTTCTTCCTTAATTGCACACAGGTCCGAAGTTATGAATTTCCGGTGAAATCTGTTGCACTCATCAGCAACAAGATACTACAGGAAGATACAGTAAGGGATGTAACAGTACCCTACATTTAACCCCAAAACTCTGAAACAGCAAGCCAGTCAGCTGTAGTGCTTCTCCTACATATCTCTGCACAGCATACACAGTGTATACCTGTCCTGTTCAGTTCAATATCTATGCTTTTTGCTTAGGCTTCACAGACACAAAAGTTTTGATAAGTCCAGCATTTTCAGAGAAAAAGAAAATATCAAAGCAGTCTACAGACATTCCACAACCTTCTTCTCAAAGCCATAATGGGCTATTTTGGCTGGTTGTATTCTTAGAAGTTGGATCTGCTTGCAAAAATAGGACTATTTTTCGATCCTGGCCTGATATGACGACTTTATTACGCTTGTGATGGCAGACAAGCTTGGCACCCAGTCTGCTTAGAAACACTGCAAACTGACTGAGGAGTATCAGCAAAAAACAAAAAAAATGTGAGAAGAGTTGGTGTCAAAAAGACAAATTTTATAGAAAAGAAAGTGACTGACAGAAAGGTAACTGTAGGCTTTTTCTAGAACCAACAGGACCAGCTAGTAAGTCATTAGAAATAAGACAGACGGGCTGTTATACAGGTGCTGAAAGTTGAACAACCGACCTAAAATTTAGAGAATTAACTCTCTAAATCTGGTATTTCTAAATGGGAAAAAACATATACATAGTGTGTTTAATTCTGCGCAGTGACACATAGTTTAAAAATGGAACCATTGTAGAAGTAAGAAAATGTCTTTCAAGACATGTGCAACTACACTAATAACTAGCCAGCCTTGGAACAAAGTCTCTATTAACCATATGTTGTGTTTTACTCCGTATGTTTGAAAGACAATTTGCAATCGCACCAAAAAAAGTTTCCCATGAGTCTAACAAAAGCGACTCTATGAGTAGGGATACATTCAGACATGTCTGTAGCAACAACAACAACAGTTTTAAAACAGCAGAGTTACAAAAACCAGGAAGTTGAAAAATACTGGTGGCCACCAGTACTATCCCTCAGTCTCATAGCAGATTCACCTACGGTATCATTTTGAAGATCTAGGTGACACTGTTCTCAATTTATTGTGTTATAAGATTCTGAAAACTTGACCTCTACCCTTTACCTTGAGGTCAGGGTCACTGAGATTGTAAATCATCTGAGATTTTTAGTAGATGCAGCTACAGCATTGCTATCAAATTCAAAATCTTACCTCACCACATTCTTGAGTTATCTCATTCTTAAACTTGGTTGCCACGCTGTCTGCCCACCCACGCAAAGGGCTGATGGTAATATCCCATCAGCCTTTTGCAGCTCAGAGTAAAAAACTAACTTCAGAAATAAGAGTTGTTCAGTTTTATAGATACAATATGTTATAGAGGTTTGAATCACTTCACAGCCCATGATACGATATACTTCACTTATGATATGATATACCAACATAAACAGACAAAAATGCAGTACAGTGAAATCCATAAGAAACATGAGGTGAAAGCGACTGTTTTCCACAAGTCCCAAGCCGCCACAGACACAAAAGTTAACCAAATAAACAACTCTATATTAACAAAAGACAACAAAAACAGTTACAGTTGAGTTTTAATGATAAATGAAGCAGTCATTGTACAGACTAGAAAGCGTTAAACAATTCTGAACACTGTTACGTTAAAAATATCAATTTTCTGCACATGCTGTTTTTTCTATGAAATTAACACAAAGAGGAAAAAATACCACATTGGCACTCACTGGCACAGGCCCTAATGATGAATCATATATGGAGGAAGAAGTTGTGTGCATGTTTTGTGCATGTTTGTTCCACCATCAAGTCAAACCCCCAGAGTTTACCATCCCCACCCTCTTACATATGCAAGCCCACCCTTTCGACTGCTTCCCAGAGAGATGGTATGATATCACACTGTCTGCTCCAAAGTGAAGAGCACACAGCACTTAGCCCAATTGGACTGAGTGATGCCTGACAGTGCAGCACATCATCATATTCATTTATCCAGCCAGCCCTCTGCTTATTACTCTCTCATCTAGAAGCTCCAAACAGACAGGGGGAGTGGATGAATGGATAGACAGAATAGATGTCATCTTTCAGCATACATTAACTTCTTGAAGAACGATCCAAACCCCATGAACCATGTACATCAATTATCTTCCACTCACATGGCAGAATACAGATAATGCTTTAATAGATGCAATAATGAGAGTAAACAACATGGCTAGCCGGCAAACATTTTGATTCTGACTTTTTGTTCTATCTTCAAACTCTTAACAAATATATTCCAAGTAGAAGTCCATTTATTTACAGCATGCACATCATAAGTAAATACATAATCATAAAATATGTAAGTACTCAAGATGTCAGTTAGCAGCTCCGTCAAGACTATCAGGGATCCTTCATCCTCAGTCAACAATACATCACAATTGTTCTTCATCAGATGATTCGAGCAAACATGACAACCTGCTTCCTAACCACAGATATTAGTGGGATGAACCCCTGATTAGACTCTTCATGTGAAACAACTTCAGCCCAAAAAACACCCACGGGCAGGTACTATGTTTCTAAAGCTGATGCACCAAGAACCTACTGTTAGTATGTAAGACATCCAGCTTTCTATACTTCAACATGATGAACTGTGAAAGGGAAAACAGAGACCACGAAAACAACGTTCTACCTTCATCTTTTGTTTCTCACTGTATCCTTACACTTCCTCTAAGTAGTGTAATGTATGAGGGAGTATCTGTGTGTATGGGCTGTTGTTACACACATTTTTTGACTCGACAAAGCCATTAGACAACCTCACAATTCCATTTGAAGCCTTTAGCAAAGTTACAGTCAAGTCAATGAAAAGAGTGCTGTGAGCACAACTAAAAGCATAGCTCTCAGCCTTGTTTCCTTATTGTGCACAAACCAGCATGCAAAACAACACAGCCTAAATCCACACAGACCACTTTTGGATGCTCTAATCTTATTGTCCTGAAACAAACAACCTAAATGCCACAGGGTGTGTCCTGAATCACAGACATATTTATTCCTGTAAAGGAGTGCATGTGAAGGTGGAAGATCTTAAATCTAAAATGTTTGGCAGCATTTGGTAAGGCTCAACAGCTACATTTCATCCAATGTATGTTAATGTTGGGTCTACAAGCGATCATTCTGAAATTCAAGCATTAATAATCAAATAGAAATCAGAATATTGTCCTGTGCTCAGCCAACTGTGAAGCCGGCAAGGTTAACAGAAGCTATGACAGATATTTTGCAATCAGTCTGGATCACAATGTGTCCACCTAAGTTTCTACATATCCTTTGCCCACCTGGTATGCCTCAAGTAAAACCCTAAGGAAATATGAAGCCAGTCCCTTCAAAAAGTGAGTCAATAAACTCTCATGCCAAGTCCTAGAAAAGGACAACCTGCACGGCGTCAACGCATTAGCGCGGTTAGCTCATTAACCCGTTGACGCCATCCAGCCCCACGCACAAGGCGATCCGCAGTAACTCGTTAACGGAGATTTGCTGCGTTAATGCAGTTATGGCGTTAACGTCATTTTAACGAGGTTAACGTTGACAGCACTAATGAAACTGTTTGTGGTACTGGTGTTTTTTTGAAGATTTTATTGCCATTATCTGACAAATGACATAGCTTGATGTGTTGTTCTTAACTTCCAAGTGCTTCGGAGTCTTGTTGAGTAAAATTATGGTATATAATTAGTCTGTTAGCATTAGTCAGCTTAATAACCAGGTATCTGTGATTGTGGGTGGCACTATAAAGACTTTTACACACTGAACGGGTTGTGTAATTTTACAGATCTGAACTTCATGTATAACCTGTAAAAACACAGAACGTGTTGCGTTTTTGCCAAACATTTCTCCTCAAAAAACGGAATGTAGAAAAAAACAAAGCTGACATGAAGTGACGATGAGCTGATCCTGATGTTCCAAAACGACAAAAGGAAGAAACAGAGATTCTGGGTTCATCCAACTCTCACAAGAACATAGGAGCAGCAAGAATATTATGGTTTGATCTAGGAGTTAAAGCTGTATCACGGTCAATTTCGTACATATTTCAGGATGTCAGTGGGGCAGTTTTAGGTCATGTTAGCAGAGCTGGGACCACACCTGGGGAGGTAGAGAAATCATTTCAGAGAGTCGAGTTAGCTGAAGCAGTGTTTAGCTGTGTGTCTGAGGTAAAACAGTATCATTTTACTGTTTCAGTGTCATTCCATATTCAGCACAGTTGCGGAATTTGAGCTATGAGCACACCTGTTACTAAATACAGTCAGATCTGTTTAGTCGAATCCAAAACATCCGAAAAAATCAAACTTGGTTTGAAAAAGTAAATGCTGCAAATTCATGTAGTGAAGTTACAATAAGAATAGGTGAAAATATTTCTAATGCACGAAATATTCACACGATATTACATGTCCAGTCTGAAAGGGCCTTTCAGAGTTTATGAAATCAGTTTGTTAACCAAGCTTGCTAGTATTAGCTGACAGGACCCCACTCTACGCTCTGGTGACTTCTAGCTTGAAAAGTCTAACTAGCAGCCAAAATGCTAACACCACTGTGATTATGTCGACACTGTTATAGAGTTATGCCTTATGTTATGCATTATATTAATCTAATATATCTAATTTATCTATTCCTGCCATGTTTTGTCAATACTGGACGCACACACCTCATTTCACGTAGCGCCCTATCTCACAGCAAATTCCTATTCACTCTGTGACATTTATGGGCTCTGGTGAGACCACACTTTTCTAGGAAAATGAATACATCTCAGGCCTAGTCATTGAGCTGTGTCGGGGTCTTCTGCACTGCAGACGTCTTCAGCCACAGTCAGCTCTACTTGGCAGGCAGAAAGGTTGGCAGATCAAGCAGCCTTTGCATTTTTGCTCAATATGAAGAAAAAGAAAAACATCCTGGTGTCTCACAAATGTTGCTGACAATATATAAGTCTTAAGAAGTCCAGTCAAAAGAGCAGTGAATCATGCAGTCTAAACTTCTTGGCTGATCCTCCAGACTTTCTATTGCTGTTGCTGGTTATGATTTACTGTCTGCATGAATGGGACTAAATGATTTTTATGATTTACAGTCTATATAAACAGGACTAAATCAATGACAGAAGGAACGTGGACTTGACTAATCCTCTTCAAGTTCTTATGCACAGCGAGCAACTTCGTGTGTTCGTCTTACACAAACTATAGGATAAATGCAGTTTACTGCCTGAGTGCATTCATCTTAATACAATGATTTATTTAAGTGGTTCAGATCCAAATAAACAGTTTTAGCATTTTTTGGTAGACAAATTCAACAAATAACAAACAAAAAATACAGTTCTTGATTAAAGACAACAAAACAGTTGCTTCATTCAGATGGTTTTTTTTATTCAACCAAATTTTGGGTAATTAACTCAATTATTTATCAAACAGACTGATTTAAATACCTGAATTTCTTAACTGTCAATTTGGACTCTGGGCATTTAAAGGTTGTCTTTTTAGATTTTCTTTCTTTCTTTTTTTTTTTTTTGCAAACAAGTCAATCAGCTGATCAATGAACAAAAAAAAGTTTCAGCCTCTCAAAGACATTGCTGCTGTCAAAGGCACTGAGCTTGTTAAACTCTGGAAGGCATTACTTTCCTATTTTAGGGTAGACCAACTGATGATGAGCTAACTGAATGGCAGGCTGACAGAACTCAACAGGCAGACAGAAAAGAGAGACATAGACTTTGGGTCAGTGTGGCCCAGAGCAGACAAGCCTATAAATAGATCCAATCCTCCTCCGGCTTACAGCCTTGAATCACACTGACCTGGCTCGCCCCGCATCAGCAAGCTGAGAGACAGAAATACAATGAGACAGAGAGTGAGCCAGACAGAGAAACAGAAGCGGAGCCAGACTGACAAAGATGTATAGAGAATCAAATGAAACAGAAAAGGCAGATGCAATTTTCTGACACTGATTTTAAAAGATCTCTCTTAGCTTCTTGCAACAACAGGTGACTCTAGTCAGACATCTCGTCGGTGCGAGAGGTCAGTGTTGTGTCAGTGGGCCGATACAGAGGATCAGGTTGTCTACTCAAAGCCAACAGCGGAATGATGTAAATACGATAAGAAGCCCATAATGGGCATGGAGGAAAGAAATATATTGGAGAGATAATGGTGATGCTACAAATCCATCCATCCATCCATCCATCCATCCATCCATGTCTGATCATAAAGATATGATACATACAGCTAAATAACTTTAGTAATCTGGTAGTTTTAGTTCTCCATTCCTCTTCAGCTAAAGGGGCAGTCAGGACTGCACCCAGCCCTCAAAACCCTTCACTCTTGATTAGCCTCTTTTTTTATCCGCCTCTGCACTATGCTAATTAGGCAAAAACAGACACCATCGCTGCTCTACTGGACCCCAGAGACTGACCTAGTGCACTAAGTCAGCCAAGAGCAAAATGGAAAAAAAAAAGCAACAAGAAACAAGCCTTAAACCATTTCCACATATAAAGCTTGTCTCACAATCCAGGCTCTGGTTGATTAGGTAACTCGCTACATTTAGGGATGCAGACATGTTCAAGATGACCTGCTGAAGAATAAATGAAACGGCCTCAGAAAGATGGTTTTGGTGACTTTTAACATGTTTAAGAAAATGTTGATCTACTGGGATTTTCCCACACAGCCATTACTAGGATTAACAGAGAATGGGTCTGAAAAAGAGAAAATATCCAGTGAGCGACAAAATGTCACAAAGCTCAGCTTGTTTCACTGTACTCAGATTGCCTCCATAGTTAACAGATCTCAAACCAATAGAGCCCCTTTGGGATGTGTTGGAACTGGAGATTTGCGTCATAGATGTACAGCCAACAAATATGCAGTAACTGTGTGATGCTGTCGAGTCAATACAGACCAAAGTATCAGTTTCCAACACCTTGCTGAATCTATGCCATAAAGAATTAAGGCAAAAGGGGGTCCTGGTCCAGTACTAGCTAGGTGTAACCAACAAAGTGGCCAGTGAGTGTATTTTACTAACAAAGACTGCTCTGAGGTTGTCCGGTAAGATAGATCTACTTAAGTCTTTTTAGACAAAGACAGAAATCCCAAAACCCTACTAGTGTTACTCCATGCATGATAAAGTGCTGCTCTTCCCATGCTGTCAAACTCCTCTAGCTTTTGGGAGTCTACACACCTTTCTGCAAGTTTCCCACAGGGGCAAGTTTAAAGGAGTTGAAGTTGTGGTCATAGTTGTTATCCCATTGGTCAAAGAGAACTTTTCTAACTAAACGCTGTATGGGGTCCTGGCACAAAGACACAGACTCCATTCACCATGGTGTGCAGCAACCTGACGTTAATGGTCTCTGCCAGCAGGTCAGCTAAGGCCTCCTTAAATTTCATAGAGCGGCTAAACGTAACACACAGTAAGCCATACACACCAACTAAACTACCTCTCATACACAGAAAACGCTCAGAAAATACTCCACTTCTGTTTTTTAATCCTACATCTGAGAACAGAAAAGAACAGAGTAACTCTTGCTCTCACAAATGCAAGTTTAACTTGAGCCTCAGCACATTTCAAAATATAAACATCTGATTTATGTCAAGAACATAATTTTAAATGACTGAGCAACCAGGGGGTCAGAACGACTTAAACCTGAATAATGATACTTCGCAGACCAGGCATGTGTGAGAGATTTTGCAGATGAAATAAAGAAGCGGAGCAATGCTGTAGACACTGCACTAGTTCAAAGTTAAGGCCTGACCTGCCTCATTAAATTAATGAAATACATTACATAAAAACGGGGAGGAAGCAGTTTCATCTGAACATTTGTGACCGAGTGGAAAAATTCTTCCGTTTAGTTTTATGGGCATGGAGGATATCAGGGATCCCCATTAATATTTCCACTAAAATGGGCTGGATGAAAAATGGGCACTGAATATGTGTAGCTGGGTGTCTACCCAAACAACAACAGAGGTTTTTGGTTTTACTTTTCTCTTAAAATGCACTTTTTGAAATCAAACAAACAAAAGCATGAATGTACATAAATATGTCTCATCAGATGAATACAGTAGCTTCTCTTTCCTCTACACTAACTCAGCCAGTGGTTTCTCCCAACTTCTTTAGATCTCCCATGACATTTTATGAGAGTACATTAAAGTTACGCTCCACAAGAAATGTTTTTGTTTTCTCTCAATTTTTCCAGCAATTAAAAATGTACTTGCTCATTGCTTTGCTAACTGGACACATCCTGAACATATGTGTGACAATGAGTTCCTATCGCTCTACTTCTCAATTACATCTGCCACTGGGATATTTAAAATCTATCAAAATATCAAAATAATTAACGAAAAAAGTATACCTGAGCACACAAATATTTAAATGGGTCCTAGCAACCTTGATTGGCTAGGACCCATTAAACATTTGTGTGCTCGGGAGATCAGGGCATGCTATTCAACATCTAGCTGTTTTCAGGAGTAAAGAAATATCAAGTAGCATTGAAAAAATGTGTATATTAGCATCCTGAGCCCAGAAGTGATGTGTCATGGGGTAGTTTTAATTGCACATGTAATCTAGATTAATAAAATGCTGCTTTAATTCATGACATTTAGTTTTGTTTCACAATTTCAAAGGTCAGTAGTTGGACAGAAAAGCTTCGAAGTGGTGTTTTAGTGTTTTTGCTCCAGTGCCCACCATGTAAAAAGGGACAGCATTTCTTTTATTGTCAAGTTTCTTGAGTGTGGGTAAACAACAATATGTATGTCTAAGCCTTTGGCAATCAAAGCAGAAGACACAAATCTGATGCCAAGTGGGACTGACTGCCTGTTAACATCCTGAAATTTGACTGGCTTTTTTCCGAGTACTGCCATTTGTTTGTAGCTGCCAGAAGTTGGCGTTTCCTTAAAGAAAAGTGCCAACAGAAACAAAGCAGTTTACTTTCTATAATACAAATCTAAAAGCTTGCCTTTTGAAAATAAGTAAAGGTGGTGATTAAATGAAATGGCACATACCTGCCACAGGATGTTTAAACATCTGAAATCACAGATTTTATGTGGTAGAGTTGTAGCAGAATTGTTCTCTCCTAGCATGCAACAAATATGTTTGGAGATTTTGTATAATGTTTTGAGGATCTTTTGGGATCCCAAATGTGTTTCTGAGAAGAGAGATAAAAAAATAAATGCAAATTGTGCTGTTTTAGGCTCTATTTTGGAGATTTCTTGTGTCACTGTCTGCCCTGTAACTTTCAGCTTCCTTTTGAAAGTGGGCCAAGACGTCTGATTGGTGTAGTTTATCTGAATATGTTCATAATATTTCTAGGTTATCCAACTTACAGAAGACACAACTGACAATGGCGATGCTTTGCAACCTCACACAGATTTCGAACTCCAAATAATGTGACAAAAATATTTGCAGATTTGTTTCTGTCTTGTTAATTCAGTAAATGTTCTATTAAACAATTAAGTGCAGCTACACACAAAAAAGGCACTAGCTGTCTTTTTTTATAGTTTAGATTGAAACAGAAAATAACACTATGGAACATTTCATTCAGCCAGGTCAGCCTGACACTGAAAAGAGCAGAATCTTAAACGTTTAAAAGTAGTTTCTAAAACTATATGTAACATCTCTCTCACTCGCCTGATACGCACAGATCACGTCGCAAGCCCATGTTGGGTTTTGAGACAAATTTCACACTGCCAGCTTCGCATAGATCCACCAATGCAAGATGTATTCTGTCCCAGTGTCATACTGGGACATCTGGCCCAGTTCATACGTGCGTTTCTTTTTCTAAATAAACAGAACAGTTTGTAACCCCTTTACTAGAAAACACAGATTTACCAACTACAAACACGACAAAGTAGCCTGTTCAGGGTTACTCTTTACGCTAATGTTCAGGATGTCAGCCTGTTTTCATCACAGAATGGTAAAATTTACATCAAAGTGTTATTCCATTTTACCTGGCTTATATCTACATGCAAAATATACAGAGATTAGTTAGCATATACTCACTGCAGAGGATGATCCACAGTGATGTACAACCACGGTGCTCCCCCATCTGCAGCTGAGCACTGACTGACTTTTCCCAGCAGAAGAACGTCCAGCAGATTATTTAAACCTTATATTAACCTTTATAGGCTACTGTGTAGTATCTGTAACTGGTAAATCTGTGTTTTCTTGTTGCTACGAGTCGTTCTGTTTACTTAGAAAAACAAACGTCCACTTTACTGGGGGGGGATGTATGCAGTGGAAGCTCAGATGTTAACTGAATCCATCTTACATTTGTGGATCTATGCATGACACAGATCTGTGCATAGTAGGCAATTTGTGCTATGCGATTTATATTTAAGGTTTTGGAGTGAGCGAGACAGATGTTAGGTCTGTTTTTAGAAACAGACGCACAGAACGGTCTTCATAAGGTACAATTATCGGATTTGTGAGTTGAACTTAATAAACTGTATTAGAATTTCTTCAGGTTTTGATGTACGCATTTGTAAAATAGTTTGCTTTGTATTTGTGTGTGGATTGAAGCACTTGCTCGTGAGGCCATTAAAAGTTACACACAAATCATCGCACACATTTGTAAGTCTTAGTTTACGTTTGTGGACATGTCGTATGCATTTGCAACACTTTTTAGGCAAATTTCTCTCCGTAAAGTAATAACGTCATCTGCAACAAAAAAAAAAAAAAAAAAAAAGGGAAAAAAAAGAGATGTTTGTTGTAAAAAAAGGTTTTCTAGTATCGTGCAGAATCCCTTTTTAACCTTCACTTCCATATCATTTAAACTGACAAAATCCCATCATTAGTGCTGCATCATCATCTCATCATTTTTGTCCAGTGACCCCAAACTAATGTTCTTAATATCACTGGTCTTTTAGAATAATGGATCAAAGCAGAAAGCTACGCAGCATGTAAAAGTCTTACAGTCAGTAGCAGAAATGAAAAAGTGAAGTCACGGTGAAGGAAAAAAAAATAGTAATGGCTAGAGCTGGGCGATATGAGATTTTTTCATATCACGATATGTTTTTTTCATTTCAGGCGATAACGATATCTATCACGATATAAGCCAAATAACTATATTTGTAAGATTTAAATGTGCCGTTGCTCACAAGTAAAATGTGAAATAATCAGCAGCTTGTTTTTATTTAAATATTTATTTCCCATAATAAGTTCAACAGGGTAGATGTACTTAAGGAACATGAGACTTTTTCAGATAAATAAAGGCAAATATTGCAAACTACACAAAAGGCAGCCGCTAAAGCGTTTAAGTTTCAAAATAGAACAAACGAAACAGACTAAATTGTCAATTCCACTTAGAAACAAAATATTAATTCTAAAAATAAATCCTAGTTTGTTTTACAGAAGAACAGACAAAATTGACTAACTTTTGTCAATATCAAATAAACTGAGAACTAAAAGGAAATTCTCAATCTCTCCTTGTTGTATAGCTTAGCTTTTCAAACAGTTTTAACAGTTACTTTAGTCTGACAAAAGCCGAATGACGAATTAGCGCTTCCAGTCAGAGACTGAGGCTACGTCCACACGTACACGGGTGTTTTTGAAAACGGAGATTTTCCGTTTTCGTTTTAAAAAAGAATCCGTCCACACATAAAGGCAGAAATGAAGGAAAACGCTGCTATGAACATGCCAAAGCAGCAGGTGGCGCTAGATTCCTAACCGTGCAGAAATGTTGGCCAATCAGAAGTCTAGAAGCCTCGGTGGGAAAAAGTAAACAAAGCTGGGGCATAGAAGCAGAACCGAGTCGTAAGTGTGGACGGACAGTAACTGTGTGTATATGTAAGCATTTAACCACTGCAGAGAGTAGAATTAACAGTAACAGTATTGTAGAAATTCATTTCACCGAAACAATAACGTGGCGCACAGTGTGACGCATGCACCAGTTTATTGTATTTCCAGACTTGCTTTCGGCGCAATTTACAGTGCACGCTACTCTATTTTTGTCAGACTTGAAATAGCCGAAATACCTTCACACTACGGAACTTCTATGGCTCTTCCGTTCGACAATCTCTCCGGCATTGGAACCATCATCTGTTTTCTCTTCGGTCACGCTCGGTTGATTTTTCTAGTCGGCACACTCATTTCCTCCATTACCCGCTGGCTGCTTCCCAAACATACACACGTGCGGCTTGGCACTTGTGCTGTACGTAACAAGTCACGCGACGTGACGCTGCGGCTGTGATTGGTTCGGCTCTGCGCTACTTAATTTGGATTGGCTGACCTTTTTTTTTTTTTTTTTTTTTTTTTAAGAGGACAAGAGCGGCGAAGTCTATCGCGATAGTTTAATTTCTCTATCGAGTAAAAGTTATATCGCGATACATATCGTTATCGTTCTATCGCCCAGCTCTAGTAATGGCACATTTAAATATAAATAGTCGTTTCAGTCATTGCTACACAATGGTTTTTTTCTTCATGTTATCTCAGCTACACTGTGGCGTAGCTAAGCAAATACAACTCAAGATTAAAAGGTAAATTAGATTTATCAGAACTACTCTGACAGCTCACTATGCCACATGTTATTAAAGACATCTGAACACGTAACAGCATCGC
The DNA here is from genome assembly GCF_041146795.1 of Maylandia zebra. Lineage (NCBI taxonomy): Eukaryota > Metazoa > Chordata > Actinopteri > Cichliformes > Cichlidae > Maylandia > Maylandia zebra. Next base: position 10,693,860 of record NC_135179.1, on the reverse strand, counting down.
AGCTTGGGAGCTGTTGAACACATCCCTGCTGCGAGTTTAAACTATTCAGACTGTGATAACTAACGCAGGTCATGAGGTTAACAAAACGTGAATGCACTACTGATATAAGGAGCTCATAATTTAGTGGGGTTTTTTAAACAAAAGAAAAAACCCTCAAGTACTTTGAGCAAAGAACTAAATTAAGACTATAGCCAGAAACACATGAACTGAACTTTATTTTCAAACAAATAACATAATTTACTCAATATTTACAAAAAGCACACAATTACATCTACTATCCATGTGCTCTTTCTGACCCATAAAGTGAAAGCTGGTAAGAGGTTAGTATAGCAAATGGATGGAAGCGTATGGAACCCTAGAATAAATTTTTTTAGCCAAATGATTTAACTACACATTAAAAACAGCATTAATTTTCTAACTACACCTCTTTTATCATAATTTCATCATAGTTAAAAACCTTCCTGTTTATTGTTCAGCTAGCTCAAAACCTGATAGCCACAGCTAACTTCTGCTAATCTAACATTGTATATAAGGAACATAAATTTCTCAAAATACTTTCACTGTTCTTTGGCATTTAATTTTAAATGTTGTATGATGTTCAAATGTAAACATTCTCTGTGTATTAATCTTGATGAAACGTTAATTTTAAAATTTTTCTGTTAAGCAAATTGGAATTTTTAAAGTGTGAACGGCTCAGTGATGCAATGAGCTAATAGTTTGTTGTATATGGACGGATTAGCCTTAACACACAGGATCAGAAACCATAAAAGCTCAGCTGTGGCCAGTGCAGGCTCAGAAAGTGTTGTGTAAACAATGAGTTAACTGTGCTGTTATCACATTTCCCTCCATGTGTTTTTTTTTTTTTTGCAGTAGCAGAGCAAGTCTGAATGGTTTATTTTGTTCACATGAACTCTATGCTATGACCACTTCTCAGTGACTGAAATCATTGTTAATTTCACAAATGTTGCCACAATTATACTCCAAAAATGCTGCAGGATAAAAGTGATTAAGAGACTCTGACTTGGACAAAAACCTGAAAAAGGTGTCTTTAACTTTAGCCAATTATGAAGACTGGAATGCACAAGTTGCTATTCTTAACCTAAAATGATCCAATTTCACTGCATCACTGTAAGCACTAAGTGGTGACATCAAGCGCTCTGATATTATAGCAGCTCATTTTGTAATTATAATTCACAGATGATCGAGTGCTTCATTCCATTAAAGGCTGCACAAAACCATCATTGCTCACACCGACACACAAGTGTGTCAAGGCAGCAGCAGGCCCTGAATAGGACTTTTATTGTGAGCAAGCTTTTATTATGAAAGGCTGTTTTGATTGTAACCTTGGAAGCAGACACAAACGCAACAACCATGCTGGTGATGTGCCAGTCGAAAGGAGGACACACTTCAACCAAACGATGTGGCCGTGCCTTCGACTCCACTGAACACGTTTATTAGAGTACTACAAGCTGTTGTTGGAGCTACAGAGCGGATTTAAGTGGGGATTATTTAATCATTTTAACTTGGCCGGGAACTTGCAGACAGGTGTCATTTGTTACTATTAAACAGATAGCACTAAAAAGGCACTACATAGAAAATAGTGCAACAGACTTTGTAATTTTGATCTACTCTGGGTCTGTGTCGCTTGTCAAACATCTTCCTCCTGGGAAAATAGCAGCCTTGATCAAAGAACCCGAAGTGCAAATGGAGATAATGACAACAACGGTGAACAAATATTTACACAGATCCACCATCCTATGTGTGCGCATGCATGTTTGTGTCCTTTTTTTCTTCTTCATTTAGAGTCTAGCAGAGATGTCAGAGTGGTTTTCTGGGTATGGCTGGTTTGTATCTTGTAAAACGAACACTCAAAAGCATACACCAATAAAATAATTAGATACGTAAAGTGGTGTGTTGAAGAGTCAACCGTCTGCTGCCTGGATAAATAACCAGCTTTAAAGAGGAGATTACTAACTGAAATGAGGGTGAAATGTGGTGAAAGAAGTTAAATGAGGCAAGAAATAAATGTGTTTAGAAATATGTAGCTCATAAAAAAAAGTCTAATTTGGCAGGATGAATATCAAAAAGCCACCATAACTGGCTAAGCAACTCAAAAACCTTCTCTCTGTGCCATACCTAAAAAATTTTTAAGGTGACTTCATCCATTTGCTGTCCAACTGCTCTAAGGGCTTCCCATTTTCCTCTCCCACCTACTTAACACTGTCTCCAACCTCACAACCCACTCAAATTCAACGGTGCAGTGCAGGTTGTCAGTAAATCGATCTTTCCAACAAGTTTTTCCTGTGTGTTCAGTGTTTCTTTGTACAACAGACCTCCACAAAAAAGACAACAAAAAATACAAATCTATGGTGCAGTATTAGCTTGCATGTTTCGCCACTATGAAATAGAATAATTTGCATCACACATTTGGTTTACATCAAAATAAAACAGAGATAAATTGCACTTTAAAGAATACAGAATCAAAATCTATAGATTTCAATGAATGGCCAAAATCCCCTCATGTCATTATGCTGACAAATGTGCACAATAGAGGTTGACAAGAGTTTCAACAGGCAGGTACATCTCTCTACTAGTTATGATATTAAATATGGAGCAAGCGTACTTTTATTTTTCTTGGCTCATTGTTCTATGTTGTGAATTAGCATTTGGCATTTGCTCAAAGCCACAGACACTGATCATGTCAGCACTTTGAATTGAGCCATTACAGTTTATGCCTGCAGTTCACTGTGTTGACATCACAGGTTCTATGAAATGAATGTTAATGAGTGTGTACTCGATTCCTGTTGAGGGAGTTTCAATTTGAATTTGCTTCAGTGGCTGCTGTCATATTATAAGTGGACAAAAGGTCACATCCTTTAAATGCATTTTCTGAAAACCATCAATCTGACCGACAGCACTGCCTTCTGATTGGCCGACCTCACGCCTGAGGAGTTTGTGTTGTGAATTGCAATCCAAGTTACCATTAAATATATGGTGACAAAGGTGATGTAATCTTAGCCATCCGGTGTTAAGGATTGCATGAAATGTAAGGTAGTTGTTACCACGGTGAAAAGCTGTGTGATTGACAGCATGACAGTAAGCATGTGATTAAGAGTGGATTATCCCTGAAGAGTAGCCAGCAGACACACATACGTACTTTACCCACAGACAGCATTAATGACCATTTCAGTCACTATATCTGATTAATCTAAAATTAAGACAAGAATTCATGTTAAATCAGATTTTATTTTTCATTTAAATTTACTCTACTCAACATCATGATCATTTTACACAAAGGTTGTTGTTATATTCAATTACCAAAGTATGCCCGTGTACATTACAATAGGCCGACTAGTATAAAGCATTGTTCATGAGGGTGAATTTCTTTAATATTTTTATTGCACTTTTTGGGGAATTGTCCTTAGGCATGCATTTTTTAATGTGCTCCTGCAAAAAAAATAATGGCAGGTCAAAATGAATTTTGGTGCCAATCTTTGACCCATCTAAAGGCCTAATTATAATAACAATCAAATATTACTTCAAATGTTTTTTTTGGAAAATATTTAGTTTTTTTGTTTTTTGGGGCTAAAAAAACAGGGCGCTCATGTAATACAACTGGGATTTAAAGGGTTAAAACAACGAAAATATAATTAAAACTTTATATGAATATTTCAGGGAGAAGTAGTTTTAAAAGACTGACCAATTTAAAGTGGAAAAAAATATTACTATATAAAGTTTTTATAGCACTTTTTGGGGAATGGACATTTATTGTCCTTAGGCCTAAAGGTGGATGTCTTTTTAAGCACCCTCCTTAAGTGTCTGTAGCATTATAACAATTTAGCTGTGAAATCAGACTAAAAATGAACCTAAGATGTACAGTTATATACTGCGTTAACCATCATAAAAATCCTGTGATTGATCTCCACCAATACAACTTTCACACCTATCCCAAAAAGGACCAGCTTTCGCACTAAAGGTAAACCATTAAAACCCCTTTCATCTATAAAAATACATGTTTATTTTCAGCTCAAACAGTACAGTATAGACCTGTGGCCTATTTCAGGTGGTTTAGCCTCCAGCTCTCTCCACAACCTTGAATTTCACAGGGGTTTTTTTCAACTATTTTTGATTTAAGCACGTAACAGGAACAGTAGGCTAATAAGATAGATCAAGCCTCAGTCATACAGGCTTAGAAACTTGGACCTGGAAACCACTGGTCACTACAAGGTTTGTTTGTAAGACCCTGAGTTGTCTGCAAACACTTGCCAACTATAACACTACTGCAAAGCGTATTATGCAAACTAGAGGGAAAAGGAGCTGCAGTGCCGTATACGTCTTGTACCCAATTTTAACTATTACTTTAACTTAACTACCCACTGTCAGCATCTACATGCTGAATAGCCAGGGAATACACATTTTTCCTTAGCAACCTGAGGCTGTCAGTGATTGCCAATCGGTCTCTAGCCCTGTGAGAATGGTGCTTTAAGCTTAAACTCGACAGTCAGATTCTGAGGATCAGTAAGGAGTCACCTTGGATCTAGTAAGATAGCTCTAAGTTTGTATTACTTTGAACATATCCCTAACACAAAAAACATCAATTTTGGTCAATTCTTTTGTAGAAGAGAAGAAGTGAACCAAGCAATAAAAAGACATGAAAAGTAAAACTCGTGAGAGCTCTGGAGCTTGATGTCATCTCGCTGTCACACATATACAGAGAGACTAACACACTATCACACACATTTTTGCCTGATGCCTCTCCCATGTGTGTACCCTGCTTTATTGCCTTTTCAGTCTTTCAACTGTGGCTATAAATAATCTCAATAAAAACCTCTCTATTTACGAAACAGTATTTTACTGTAACTTACTCACCAATAAAGTTTAATTACTTTACAGATCACATAGATAAACATTAGTCTCTGTGTGTATGAGTGTGAGACCTTATTCGCTGACAAAAACGCATTCTGCATTTAGCCACCTCTGGTGCTGTACCTGCTTCATCTCAAGCATCTCATTATATCTGGCACACAACTACAAACAATCATCTACAGCCTTCCTGATGTTTCTCTCACATGTTGAATTGGATAAGGGCTTCAACTAATAATTATTTTTTATAAATGGTTCACCTGTTAATTTCAGTCCAATTTGCCATTCTGACTTTTTTTAAATTGCAAAAAATATTTCCTACATTATTTGGTTAATTGACTTGAAAAAAACAAAAACAAAAAACACACAAGTTCATGAATTGGTGTGGTAGGGATAACAGAAAGCTATTTGTGTGTCCGCGATTATCCCAGAAAAATTGGTTTCCCTCCTTTCTTTAATATAGGACTTTGATTTTATTGCAGTTATCCACTGCTAATAACTACATCATAATGTTCTGAATTGAGCCACGGCTTACTGAGCTAGGGAAGCATAATAATAAATCTTGCAGAAGCCTTGAGGCAAATATTTGTGACAATGAAAACAGGTGATATGAAGATTAACTCTTTCTAGATAAAAAAATGATTGAAAACTAGAGAGGTCACAGGGTTGCCACAGTGGATCCATCTACATATTTGGTTTGGTTTTCCAGATGTAATCCTACCAGAGTCAAATATTAATAATTAATCATTTCAATAAAAATAATTTATTAAATACAATTGGTCATAGAAAGTCAAAGAATTCCAGCCCTATCTAATTATTTAATCAAATATTTAACTGACGAATGGTTAAATGATCAGTTAGAAAATAAAAAAAGGTTGGAAAAAATTAAAAAAAATTTATAAACTAGTTTTTACCATTTTCACTATTTTTTGCAACTATTTTAATAATGGAATAATAATTCTGAGCAAAATTGCCAAATTAATTGCTGAAATAAGCTTGGATTTGCCTATATATTACCATTGGTTTGAATATACAATGGTTCTGCACAGTTGATCTAAAAATTTTAATGTCAGGGGGCTTTTCCTGGAAATTTGGAAAGAATCTGCACCATAATATCATATGTCATCACTTGCAATCCAGCTGACTAGACTGGCCTAATAGCAATAGTTAATCTACTCAAAAGTGACAATCTTAGTCTAGATCTTACTCTTAGTTTTAGTCCAAACTGGCTGGCACTATATGGTGAATGAAAATGTTTTTCAAGTTGGCTGCCACATGATGCCATATGTCATTCAGACAGGAAGGATAATGATGGGCACGAGAGGCAAAAAAAGAGGAAAAAAAAAACACCAGCAACATGAATATGACAGAAGGACAGTCTTGGAAAATGTTACTACCTCCAGATACACACACTGTCAAAGTCTTAATAAGAAAAGAGGAAGGTTTGCATGCTGTGAAAAGACTAACACCATGAACTATTCTTGCTTTGGCGAGTATAACGCTGACCGCCCCGTTCTCCATTTCCATATCTACATCTTTCTGCTTCCATATAAGACTCTCACTCTCTTTTTCTCATTAAATATTCACAGTTGGTCCCATTAAACATTCACCACGCAGCGCTGCTACGTTTATCTGGCCTCTGCCAATCAGCCTGCAGCGGCGCACCAGAAGCCCACCAAAAGCCTGAAAACTAAAACACACACACGCACAAACACACACACACACACGCGTCTGCCTGCATGGTCTGCGATGCAGCAGCTTTGCAGAGAGCGGAGAGGGAAGGACATGACTAGAAGCAGGGAGGAAAAGCTGGCAAAAAAGAGAAGCATAAAAAAGGAAGGAAATGGTGGCTGAGGGAGAAATGAGACACATGAAAGAAAATCAGCTGAATAAAGGTAGCAAAAAAAGGAGTCTGGGGGTCTATTCCTCAGCTCTTGCCCATGAACAGTAACAGTAGAGTATCCTTGTGCCTCAATAATTCAACAGCAGGACAAGTGCCGCCTGCCAGCCTACCCTCTTTCTTTTCCTGACATCACAAGCCTTACCTAATAACAGCGTAAAAATACACTCTCTTCACAGTTCAACACAATACGTGACACATAATTACAGCTAAAAATAACATGAAACACTGTCGGGATAGATCACTCTGAACAGTCTTTTCTTTAGTGTCTACACAGAAAATGTTTCAAACAATTGGTAAAAAAAAAAAATATTGTGAAACCCTAAGTGCATTGTTGGGCTTCACGTCTATTTTCTTACATTCTGCGTCTTCAGCTACATTGGCTGCGTGCTGGGCTCTGACGCCCGGCTACAATACTGACCTACATTCAAGATGTGAACTTACTGATATTTTGATGTGATATGTGATATGTGATCACAGAGAACAAGCAACAGATAACATGACCAAATAATGAAAGGTATAAATGGGGTCAGATGACATTTATGACAGTAATGATGAATTATTCATACATCCCCTTTATGAATCGCTACTTTACCCCTGGTAAGGTCGCCGTGGCAAATTGGTCCAGCCCTTTCCAGGAGACTGGTCCCAGAGCCCAAGCCATGTGTTGAGGTGAGCCCAACTATATCTAGTCAGTACCTCTTATCCTCACCCACTAGCCCAGGCGTGACTTGGTAACAGGGGATGGGTCTCCAACCCTGGCTGCCACCCAACACACACTGCTCCAAACCGGCAGCGCTTCCTGCGGGTGGTGGGCCTACTGGAGGGTGGAGCCAGGCCCCCTATTCAGGCTGTGCCCCATAGGCAAAGACAAGGCCACCAGGTGTTCACTCCAGGGCCTGGCTCCAGGATGGGACCCCAGTAGCGCTAATCCTGGGAAGGGTGAACTGTTCCGTAGATTTCACACTAATAGCGGTTTTTGAATTGCTCTTTGTCTGGTCCCTCACCAAACTCCCAATTTGCCATGGGAGTTTAGAGTTTTTTCTCAGTGGACTAGAGGGTTTGTTCCCTGCACCTGATATAACCCACATCTTCCCATTTGTTTTGCCTGGAGTAGCTTTACGGTCGTCTGCACTCGTGCACCAAACGACAGCTTAGAGTACCCGACCTTCCTTGAGTGCCTGGGTGGGGTTCTTGGGGGTGCTTCACCTGGGGATTCAGTAGGACTGCCATCCTACTGGGAGACTTCAATGCTCATGTGAGCAACAGCAGTGAGACTTAGAGGGGGGTGACTGGGAGGAATGGTCTACCAGATCTGAAACCGAGCACTGTTCTGTTACTGGACTTCTGTGCAAACCACGGTTTGTCCATAACAAACACCATTTTGAACATAAAGGTGTCCATAAGTGCATGCGACACCAGGACACCCTAGGTTGCAGGTCTATGATCGATTTTGTAATCGTATCATCAGATCTGCGGCCATATGTTTTGGACAATCAGGTGAAGAGAGGTTTTGAGCTGCCAAATGAGCAAGACGTGGTGGTGAGTTGGATCAGGTGGCGGGGCAGGATACTGGACAAACCTGGCGTATAGTATAGTTAACATATACCGAGGTTGTGCTGCTAACACCAGGCAGAATCCCCGGTCCTTGAGATGTTCAACTCAAGCTTCTGGCGGAATTTCAACAGCATTCCGAGGAAGACTGGGGATTGAGCCTGAATGCACGATGTTCAGCACCTCAACATTGCTCAAGCTGCTGCACTGAGCTGCAGCCGGGTGTTTGGTGCCTGTCGTGGGGGTAACCCCAAACCAGATGGTGGACACCGGAGATGGAAGAAACCACCAGAAGGAGTCCTACTGGTTAGCCTGTGGGACTTCGGAGGCAGCCAATAGAAAGAGTGTCCTTTATCCTAAAGATGCAGATGGACTGCTGAGTCTTGTCCTGTGGACAAGACTCAGCTGCACTGTACAGCATAATGGACAGCATGCTGTACAGTGCAGCGAGGAATGCCCAGACCTCTACATTGGAGAGACCAAACAGCCACTTCACAAGCGCATGGCACAACACAGAAGAGCCACCTCCACAGGACAAGACTCAGCAGTCCATCTGCATCTTAAGGATAAAGGACACTCTTTCGAGGATGCCAATGTTCACATTTTGGACAGAGAGGACAGATGGTTTGAAAGAGGAGTGAAAGAAGCCATCTATGTCCACTGTGAGCGACCATCTTTGAACAGAGGCGGGGGTTTACGACACCAACTCTCTGCCATCTATAATCCAGTTTTGAGATCCCTTCCCAGACGCCTTAACGCCCACTCACATCCTGGGCCATCTGATCTCAGGAATTCGCATGATAAGGTGGGGCCAGGTTTCACAATGAACTCACCCGAAACTCTGGCTGATTGGGTCCCACACCCATTTTCACACCTTGGCTCAGGCGATTAGAGGATCATCAGGGGGTCCTTTTGTCCCTCTGTGGGGGGAAACTCCCACTAGGTTTATATCTGGGACTCTCCACCATTTGACCTTAGAACTGAAGAAGCTTCTCGGATGAGAGGTGAAACGTCTTCAAGTAACCTAAAGAAGTCCAGACGCTTTTCTTTGCGAGCTCCTTTGACTGCATTGTTTATAGATATTCACAATTCTTCCCCTACTAAACATTTAATACTTGACTATCACTTCTGACTCACAGATTGGGTAACTGGAAACAAGCCAAAGAGCATGTTTATGCAGAACAATGAGGGGCATGTTACTACTGGTAAGAGTCAATCTGAAATTTTGAGATAGAACCTAAGATAAATACACAGTAAGGCAAGCCAATTGCAAGTTTCAGCATGTAGTGTGTGTTTTATTTGCCTTCTGATTCAATAATTATTAAAAATGCTGGAAATGTATTTCAGCTTCTGTTATGTCTGGTAGTGATCTCTTGGTTTCAGTAGGAATGCATCCATGGATTTGCACATCTCTTTTGAGACACAATTCTAACAATTTTGGAACTCGGGCATACAGTGTCATTTTTTGTTTACACTATATTTTACTTTGTGCAAAAGGAAAAATAACTCTAGCTTACATTTTTTTTGTGATAATCTGCACCATAATGTGAACAAATATGCACAACTTGTGACTCTGTGTGATTTAAAAGTTTCCCCATTTGGCACAGAATTGGTGCCATAAAACAGGCTACCCTGCACTTCAACGTGATACGAAGCTCGCCTCATTTTCTTCATATCCATTGGGTAAAAACGAGATTTCAGAAGAGTGCATGTCCTGTCCTTCTGTATGTCTCAATAAGTGGAAAAGTGAGAAATGCTGTGCATCCCCACAATAAGTGGGGCATCTGGTCACCTTCTGTGCTGAGTGAATCCCATGAGTGAAGTAAAAACTGGTTTTCACGTGTATTATATATGTTTTTTTTTAACAAAAACCCTTAGTATGAGACAACCAGGAAGTTAATTCCCAGGAGTTACATGGAAATGTTAGCATGCACATTTTCCCACAGTCACAGTGACAGTTTGACACCTTTACTGTATGTTATGCCAGCAGTTCAGTATTTGATAAATGATTTTGGCACATTTAGTTTGTTAACTCTATATTAAGTTTTATTCTGCTGGAGAGAAAGACTTATGGTAACTGTGGTTGTCCTTCAGTGTAAATTTTCAGGCCATATTGTGACATATTTAGAAATAGCCTAAAACTATTATACGTGTATAGCAAAATTTCCTCTGAAGACCTACTTGATGTTTGCACCATATATGAATTGCAACATTATGACAATTAGCTTCTATTTTGAACTTGCATGCAAAAACAGGGACAAGGGCCCTCCTAAAAACCCATGAACCACACCCCAGTGTCCATACTACAGTTGCTCCATCCTTTAAAACAGTTTCACTCATACTTTCTAATCAATATTTTAAATGTAATGTTTAATCGATACTCAGTGCCAATCCATTGCTTTCCACCATAAGCACATCTATTTAAAACACTGCTTTAAGACAACTTTAACACTGTTTCTTTAATCAGCCTTTTTGTTTCTAATAATTTCTCAATCAACATGCTGAATTTATTGAGGACTTAAGCCCCATACAGCTCAGTTTTGAGAGCTTGTCTTTCACGCATGGTCTTTATGGGGGTTTTTTCCCCACAAATGACAGCGCATTTTTGAAAAGAGAAAATTCCCACAAAGATATCTGTTACCTGGAGCTCAAAGAAGCAGAGCTGAGATATATGCATTATAATATCAAGGACAGAGAACCCGCATTTCACATTCACTCACAAGCCAGATAAAATCAGTTTTGCTACCAGTTTTAATGACCATCGTATGCGAAAGGGATGTTCTTCCTGACTTCACTAAAGATTTAGTACAGACCAAATCCTTTACTCACTTTGGAATATGATATAATCTGCCCTCACGGTGCAGAACAAGTCTGAATGAAAAAATGTAATGCAAGGGGAAAGGTTTTAAACTAGTGTTTTCTCTGTACATGAGAAACAAAGACTGAGATAACGCAACACTAATTCTGCATATTTAACCTTAAGCTTCTGCAGACTTGAAAATGTTGAAAACGTATGAAGTTCCAACCCAGTGATAGTGACGATACGACTGTTTCAGACAGGCGATTTAGCAACTTTACTGCAACTTCAGACCTGATTCCCACAAAAACAAATGATTGGTAACAAATGTGAGCTCTATAAATGGTATGTAAAGATGAAAGTTAAGCAAATTCTTACTTCCTCAATATACAATTCTGAGATAGGCAGTGAAACAAGCTATTGTAACCTCTTACCATAAAAGAGATATGAAAATATCTTATAAATGTATTTGCTACTGTATTTTTAAAATCTAACTACTATCTTCTAGCACTTTATTTTGATACAGAATGAATTCTGAATGCGATACATGAGATGTACAGAAATCATGGCTCATCACAAAGCGGTGGAGATCACCCTATCTCGCCTTTTTATCAAATTGTGCACAAAAACATGCAGAAATCCTTTCCCACTAAAGCAAAAGCAGCACTTCCTCTCTTAGCTTCTGCTTCCTACGATTTTTATCAGGTATTCACTATTCCCTCAGGCTACCAGTAATCATCATCATCATCATACTTCTGTAAACTGATGCTAAAGTTTCTTATCTTCTAAAAGGAATGTAGCCTACTCAGTATAGGGGCTGTGGGAACAATCTACACATGTGTGGAACCACTTTTCACTGATTTCATATTGTTTAAGACTCTAACTTGCTTGTTCAAGCAGGAACAGCAACACATCAGCAGCAACTTACTCAAGCTCAAACTTTTTTTTAAAAGCAATCAGTAAACACTAAAATTAGAATGACATGAAAGGGAACAGGAACACAAGTGCTAAACTACCTTGAAACCTTGAAATCCTCTAAATGTGCTGAAAGTGAAATACACAAAGCTTTTTAAAATAGAGTTTTCTCCACAGTCTCCACAGCACAGACAAGTTAAAAAGCTGCAGAAGAGAGAAGCAGGAGACAATCGGGTGTTGACCATCACCATGCAGGGCTGCAGCAGTGCAGGTAAACTCCAATGTGAGGCTGTAGCACAAATGCACATCATTACAGCTTGGTTCTGCCGAATGTTGCTAAAAAGTAATGACAAAGAGCAACAACACATTCTTGACAAAGGTGCTACCCAATCTCTATCCAATGGAAGGAAAATCTACCTACCAGCACCTCTAAACTATAAGCGCACTGCATGTCATTTGTGTGTTACGGCAACAATGAGCAAGCACGTGATGCCACATCATCCAGCTGTAACTGACCTCACTGCCACTGTGCCTTGGCTGAGCAACAGAGAATAGGGTTTAATCCCGCCTAAACATAAGTAACTAGAGTCAATACTACGGCGTGTTCTCAGACATCAAACAATCAGAGCTGATATCCTGTATGTTCAGCATCTGTAAAAGCTGAGAGGGAGCTCACAGGCAGAGATCAGACGATATATAAAGTGTGTGTTAATTTCTAGTTGTGAACAGATCCAGAGAGTAAGGCACTGAACCTCTAGCTGCTGCAGTGGTGTATAAATGCAACCAAGCACAAGTGTCCACCTTTAATGAAGACATGATCCTTCTAGCAATTCATTCTCACATTGTCTAAAAGGTAACTGCTGAGATCTGAGAACACAGAGACGTCTCTACAACACAGCAGGCACGAGGAACGCAAATGTTTGGACAACGCTACAAACAAGGCAACGCTCAGCAACACGATCTAAATATTTTTTATTAAAAGTATAGCAAGCTCACCATCCAGCCTAAAATAATAATCACCTCTGCTAATATTACAGATGTTAGTGAGTTCATTTTTTATTTATCTGAATTCAATAATAAATACTCAAAATTACTTGAGTGAAATGATAATGACAAAACGTCATCGAGATCAGTCTGCTTCACCAAAACAAGCCGCCCTAAATTACAAAAGATCATGAGTTCACTTCACAGACACTGATCTGGGTCCATTTCACTAAATTTTACTATAAACTTTTTTTAATACAAAATGCAAATGGTACATACTTTCAGTTACAGATCACAAGCATGGTCTTGGTCTTTTATTAGAAACTACCACCAAGGCAGTCCTTGCACATGTCAATGTACAGACAGATTATGCCACTGGGATAGTGATACAACTGTACAGCATACAGTAAAGCCACAACTGCACAATCTGCAGCCTCCTAGATTAAGTGTACTTATTCAATGCATAAACATTATATTTTAGAAGATACGTTTGGTCCAAATGTCTGCAAAGTCATGTGCAACAAACAAGGTAGATGATGCTGAGGTGGGAAGTTAAGTAGTCCACATGTTTATTGACTGCAAACCGAGTCCTATATATAATTTACATCTAGTTATCATGCTGATGTTTGAAAACACATTCCAGCAAAGATGTTTAGTCGTAGACAGCGATCAGAGGCTTCAGAAAGTGACTGAACTGTAAAGAGGCATGAAAGTACAACAAAAGTTATCTATGTTTCTACAAACCCAATCCAAAAAGTGACTGAGCTGTAAAGGCAAGTTTCCTTTTTACGTGCTGCCAGTTTCATGGCAGACAGCCAGGCTGTATGATTCGTTATCAGAGATCTTATACTTTTTATCTGGAATTAAACTTGTTTCAACCAGTGAGACGACTAAAATTAAAGTTTAATTTTTCGCCCTTTATGTCAGTATCGTTTTGATTTAAACGCCGTATTCTACTTTTAGCTATTAAATTCAGGCTTGTTATAGCTTGTTTGCTATATAATAGTCTTGCTCTAGAAGTATAATCAGAATGCATTCTTTTACTTGACTAAATTAAGCGTAACAAATGTCTTTGTAGACTGGCTGAAGGCTTCTTGTGGAACACATTATAAAAAGTGTATATAAGACTTTTAAAAAAAAATTTAATATAACGTCATCAGTGAAAAAAACAAACACTAGATTCAGGTTGATCTGCAAAATGTTTACAACAACAGTTTGAGCAAAAGTGGTATTATATGCAATTCTTTTTCACCTGAAATCTATTTGCCTTGTCTGAAGCATTCACTGGTTACACGCCCGTCCGATCAGACAAAGGCTCGTCGTTCCTGACAAGAAGTTTGCCGCTTTCCCAGATCAGATTAATTTGGCAAGTGTGGTTACTGACATAAAGAAATGGAGAAATGGTGGCCTAAACGATTAAAAGAAGTTTAAATAAAGCAAATTTATTCTTTAAAATCCTTACATGGTGTGGTTAAGATTCAGGGTTTCACACATACAAAGCTTCATGTTTGTGAACATTTCAGGCCTGATTAATGACAGAAGGTGGCACTATTATGTATTCTCTGTCACAATGTGAAACTATTAAGAGAGAAGCCCTGTATGCATACAGTTTAGTGTGAGACCATTAAGGAGGTGAGAAAAAAAAGTGCGCAACTGTTTTCGTGTCATGAGAAATGAGAAGTTGTCTGCAAGTGTGCATGTTTGCACGATAATTATAACCACATCCAACAAATACACATACACACACTCACACACACACTCACACAGCGATCGGTCTCCCTGCCAGACAGCCTATGGGATGAAGAATTTCACCCCTGCTGTTGCCGGGTTACTAGCTCCGGACCACTGCCAACGCAGCCACACACACGATCAAATCGGCTGCGGAAAAGAGTTTTAAGATCTTTCCTCAAATCAATTTTTTGCTTATAGAGTAGGGAGAGGGCGGGCAGGAGAAAAACAACTTGAAAAGGAAGGAAAATGACATGGTCGGGGGTGTTTGAGTGAGACTAAAGGGGAGACAGAGCAATTCAGCCTGCATCCCCTGGGGAAAAAAAACAAGACCAATCAGTCCAAAACTGGCCCTGATCTGCAGCTCACATCATCACTCAACCTTTCGGTGGCCTGGTCTGATGCTTACTCGGACAAATATGCAGCACGCTAGCGCACACACACACACACACACAATCAGTCTGCGACATACACAAAAACACGATGAGATACAGTGAGATACATGTGAAAACACAAACACATGTGGTAACCAAAACAAACAACAGACAAGTGATGCTTGGATTCAGCTACATGGCAGATGAAATGCTTTGACACGAGCAGGCTGACGATGACAACAAATCTGCCACAAATACCGAAACACAGGTGGTGGCATTTCAACATGTGTTAAGATGCTGCATGTGAACACACACACACACACACACACACACACACACACACACACACACACACACACACACACACACACACTTGCAGATTATACAATAGCTTAAGGAATAAATCCAGGTTTTTACAACTTGGGTTGTACGTTACTGAAGGAACAAGAGAGGTTTGGAAACATGGCAAGATCACTGCAACAGAATCTGACAGACACATGAACAGTTGGAAGACAAGACAGCTGTGTAACCACATTTAAAAAACCAACGTTGAAAAGACTGCAAGGGTTGCTAACAGCTCTGTTTGACTGTCCCTCATTTCACAAACATTTTGGTCAAATATAATAGTCCATTGGTGACAATATTTTTAAATTCAAAATAGTCTTTGTATGTGTACAGCACTTCACCCGTCTTCAGTCAGTTAACACTGATGTTTGACTTGGGTATTTAAAATAGCTTTATATCATTTTATGCTGTTGCTCTTGTAATCACAATGAACTGGATAGATCGTCCTTTTTTTGCAATGCATCATCTCTAACCAGGGTGTCCTAGCCTTCCTGTGGTTTCCTAATTGATCTAATGTAAGCTGATGTTGGGGCAGCCCTCAGTATCATTCAGCTACCTCTCCAGTGACTCTCTCATCCAGCAGTTGGTAAGACAGTCTTGGACTACAGCTGCCAGTGATGGTCCTGATTCTGCTGCAAGCTGGAGGGCCATTCTAACCAGAACCTGCAGCAGGTGGAGACTAGTTTCATGGGCTGCTACACCATGCTCACAAAGGCTTCAGAGCAGAACAAGAATCACCACCGTGTGCATCAGTGAATGATCGAAGAGCTGGAGTCTATCCAGAGGAAAGAAAATGACTGAAGGAACTGATGATTATGTGAATCTATTAATAAAATGTAATGGTTAATAATTAATCTAAGACAGTGTGTATGTGCCCAACACAAACAGAATCTGTGATACATTGTATATCAGTTGGAATTCAGTGAAACTCAATCTTTGAAGTGACAGCACTGAATGGTAAAAATTAGATACGCAATGAGTAGATAGACCATGACATGACCAGCCTACCAGTCTCACATGTAAACAGCACATGCTGCTGCTGCCTGTGCACCTCTCAGACATGAAACTACACTAATCTAATAAACACACAAATCTATGAAAATACAGCATACAGCTTTTACAATATTTCTTACATGATCTATGCTATGTGAGGCTGTTATTTTTTCTTTGCTTCCTTATAATACTAACAAGTTGCGTGTACTCTGACATCTGCTGTTTACACCTTTTCTGGACCACTCGTTTGATTTGTTTGATTTGATGATGAGCGTAACTTTAAATTCACATGAAAGAAGAGCTGAAATTAATGTATGTAGATATACTGTCAATCAAAATGCGTCACAATGCAAAAAAGAGAAAACTAACTCAACGACCACTTCATGACACAACTGTGTTTTCATCCAGTAAGAAATGACTCCAATCCAAAGTGTATTCATCTGACAAGAACATTTTTTGATCGACCCGATTACTCTCCTTTTTTTTTATATATATATTTCATAGACAATAACATACAAATATGTGAGATGAGTCATGTTTGGCAATTTGAATTCAAAAATGGAACCAACTCTTTATTAGATTCCTGAAATATATCAACAACACTGGTTTGCTTTCAGTAACTAAGACATTCAATACTCGGACATATTAAAGGCTGGCTTCATGACTCAAATGTGTAACAATTACAGAGACAAAGAAAATGGAGCTAATGAAATCCTTTTATGCAATTTCAGGAAGTCACTCTGTTAGTGTGGCCACTCTAAAGGCTTCTTTAAAACCTGCCTGCTCATGTGATTACTCATGTTTTTTGCTGTGTTTTCACCACTTTGCAGAAGGTGACTGTAAGTGCAACATTATCATCACCAATAAAGGCAACCCTATTAAAATAAACCAAAACTACCCTGCATTGCATCGTACATGCCTCTGTGGATATTTTAGGCTCAAGCTTGGAGCTTGTGCAATCCTTTGCTAGAGATCAGCAGTAACTGTAACAAACCAAAAATGGTTGCGAACAACCACCAAAGCCCGCTAACCCCTCTGTTGAGACCTAAACCAAGGCAGCCCAGCTGTGCCAAGTGGCCTCCAGCTTTTCAGGAATCTCTGCTGTCAAGGACATGACAGAACGCCTGTCTCGCTGCTCTTAAGGAAATAAACTGACTTCACTGAGCAACTACAGAAGCCTACTGTTGTCAGCGTTCATTTTGCATAAATTCATGTTGCTACTTGACTGTTACGCTGAGCTGCACAATGCATATCTGCTGCGCTCACCTCTGGCCGAGAGCTTTTTTGTGTTGATAATTTTTGCGGCATACTCCTGGCCGGTGGACTTCTTGATACATCGACGAACGATGGAGAAGGCACCCCTGAAGCAAGACAGATCCACACATGAGAGATCGGTGTGAAACCACTTCAAACATAACAAACATGAGTGTGTCACAGGGAAAAGTGCACTGAACTTGTCTGTCTGTCTCACTCTCTCTCTCACACACACACACACACACACACACACACACACACACACACACACACACACACACACACACACACATAGTAAGGGCATGCATGAATCACATAGTCTTAAAGAAAGGGGAAAGGAAGTCATATGCAATATTAACACGGCCTGATATTCTGTGTACGACAAGAGGTCCCGGCTACTAGTGTGTGACGGGGCTCAATGTGAAAGGAGCCAGTCATAGCTGCCAGGAAGAAACATGAGTAAGGCTGCAGGAGAATGAAGCCACTGAAAAGTGTTATTAGCATTTTCTTTTTTTTACTCAACCTGACTTCATTATTTTAGTTTATTTACTTTTTTTGCACAGATACCTCCTTAAACCTATTAGCCACATGCAGAGATTAGATGTGATCTAATCTCTGCCAGAATATATATATACAGCCAGGATCACACACACACACACACACACACATACATATATACATATATACATATATATATATATATATATATATATATATATATATACACACATACATACATACACACACACATATATATATATATATACACATATACATACATATAGACGTTTTGCAAGCAAAGCCCGTTTCTCGTTCTTCTTCTGTTTTTTTTTTTGTTTTTTTTGGCATACACAAGAGCCCTGCAGTCTGCTTAGAAATGCACAAAAACAGAGCTGAGCAGGACCCCGGAGATGCCACCAGGCAACCAGCACATACAAACGACTTTTCGACGCGTGCTACCTGCAGATCAACTGACTCGCAAGTTGCTCCTACGGGGGGGGGGGGGGTGTTTCCCACCTTCTGGGCTTACAAAGAGAGCCACAACGCTGCCACGCACCATTAAACGCACATGCAGGATTAACTGCAAGCCTCTGCAGCGCTAACATGAACCTGCCGACAGCTCTTTGTTGCTCAGGAGGGTGCCTACCCCTTTCCTGTTTTTTCTCTCTCTCTCTCATTTTTGACAGCCCCTCTCGCGCGCTGTCAACACAACAGCAGCAGCGGAGAGGGGGGGCGTGCGAACACACACACACATATACAAACAAGCATACACTAAATGCAACAAGAAGAGCAGCAGCAGCAACGGCGGCGGTGGCGTTGACGGTCGCTTACTTTCCGAGTTCCTCGTACAGCTGATATTCGTCTGTGAATCTGGTCGAGGTTACAACTGTAGCCATGTTGACTGGAGTCAAGGGGAGAGGGGGGAAGTCGCCTCGCGCTTCAGTGGCCGCCTCGCGCAGGTTTCGGGAGGAGAACTAGTGAATGCTCAAAAGGGAAGAGTGGCTCGAGCTCACAGAGAGGAGCTGGGAGTAGGAGGAGGGAGGAGAGAGAGAGAGGGGTAGCTGTAGTAACGGAGATCTGCTATTGAGAGGAAGAGTCACGCTGTGTCGAAAAAAAAGCACGACGAGGGAGTGTAAAATTGAGATAGGCTTTATATTACTGTGCGCAAATACATGTGCGTGAGAGATTAGTCATTTTTAAATATATATATTTTATTGAGATACGTTCAGCAAGTATGCAATTAATCCTTGTGAACCAAAACTCCTGGCTGCAGATTGATTTTTTATTTTATTTTTCCCTGCCCTTGGCTCTATGTCATGTCAATGATGACAGAGTATTTGGGGCCACATTAAAAAAAACTCATTAGCGTTATTTTGAGATTAAACTCGAAATATTATTTTAAGAAAAAGGGTAAACCCAAACTACTGCCACAGCTGCTACAGGCTACCCTCTACAAAATGTGACGTAGACGAGTTAGAAAAGCACCTGGCGAGGTACACAGCTGTCGCTGAGCCCCACTCATCTCTCGTTCAAACCTTGTGTTTTGTGTATCTCTCGTGTTTGCAACCGGTAGCCAATCAGAAACAAGAAAAAATGATTTAAAGGGAGAACAGTTAAAACTTTTCAGACATAAGATAACCTGAGGCAGCACAGGCCACGTAAAAGACAAATGATTTGGACAGATATTTTTCAGTGGCTTTGGCAAAAAAGTTATTCTCCCAACTTGGAAGTTTACCTGTTCTACCTCTGCACATTTGATCGGGAGCCACACGGGTGGCTAATCGAAAGGTCAGTGATCAGATTCCCTGGCTCTTCTAACCTGTATGTCAGTCTCAGTATCCTTGGGCAAAATACTGAACGTAGAGCTGCCCCTGATGCATTGGAGTGTGAGTATGTGAATGTTTGGTTAAAGGTGCTTAGGCACAGTAAACAAAGGGTTGTATGAATGTGTGAATGAGGCTTGTAGGAACAAAGTGTTTGCTCAAATTGAGTAGAAAATTGCCATTAATACCAGTGTGTTTAGCATTTATTCATTATACAAATGGAGGAATTATTTATGTGTAAACAAGATACCATATGCCGTGGCAACTGCATTGTCTTTAATTCTCCATGTATTTTTTGTGTGTGGGGACCCTCTTGTATGTTTTTTTGTGTGAGGTATGCTGTGGCAAATTAAAAATCAACAAATAAAACATAAAATAACATTATTTAGAGATTTTAATAATGAAAAGCCATTCTGGTAGAGTTCATAAATGCTCAATAGCTCCCATTTATAACAGAACCAGCACATATATATATTCAGGAGATCACTTCACATAAGCAGCCTGTGAAAGTTATGTCTTAACATTTTATCAGGTGAAGAACGGTAAATCATAACTTAATGTTTTATGAACGTAATTAATTTTGAGAACATCTTTCCACCAGCTTTTACAGTGTATTATTAAATGCAAACACAAAAGTGTTGAAGTGCTGCAGCCAGTAGCCCACATGCCCATTGGCAGACATGACATGAGCTGATTTGGGCCTGCAGTGAACAGTCGACATGACCTATTATTGCAGTGTATCTTCCTTACAATATAAAGCAGCTTGAGGCCACTGTTGTTGTGGTGTTATATAAATAAAACTGTCTTGAAAAAATTGGGTTGAGCTGGCCAGCGATAGAATAAGAAAGAATCCACAAATCAAAAACACTTGACTGACAGACGTCATCCTCTTGCTGTGGTAATAGTATGCCAAACTTATATTAAGCCTCTACAAAAAAGAAATGCAATATCTACTAGCGTCTATGCAATCAGTGCTTCATTTTATATTATTATAGGCTAGCAAACTCAGTGATTATGTGTGTGCATGCTTTTGCCTAATGTCTGAATATAAAGATAGTAATTTAAAAACCTAAATACATAATATATTATATGTATTAATAATATAAAATAATACAAATTATAATATAGTTACATTTTGACATCCCTATAGATCACACTGGAATAACAAAATTATGTTTGTACTGGTGCATAAAAGCTGTGGTCTAGACTGAATTAATGTTTTCTCTTCTGGCCGTTTCGTTTTGTTTTGTTTTGAGGTTTTTCACAAAGCAGAGAATAAAGAAAAAGTAGCGGAGTGAGACCTCTTTCCACTCTCTCCCTCCGGCTGTAGTGGTGGAGGTGGGATGCAAGCCACGCGAGATCTTTTCTGGTGTACTAGGAGCTGCAGATCGCGGTTCAGTTTCACAACCTCTCCGGTCCATTTGGAGTTTGCGTACACGAGGTTTAAAGCTGACACCAGAACAGCTCGTGCGCGCAGCATCCATCACGGCACGCGCTGAGATGCGATGCCGCAATATTTTAATATTGGCACAAAGCAATGAGCTGCATGCCCACTAAATTATGGCATTCGGTTTGTAACTGGGCCTCACCGAAAAAAGAGAATCAGCCACTTCAAAATGTGGCACCTGGTGACAATAATGATTCCCTGCGCACACTATGATTTTATTATACTAATGCACTCCTCCTTCAAGACATTTTTCTTTTCATTTAGCACATGTGCTTGCAACATCTTCCTCGATGATACATTCGTCTTGAAGCAGAAACAGTGCCGTTTTCCTGAAGAGAATTTGAAATGTTTTCCCGTTGCTGATATATCTGAGAAGCACTCAAACTGATCTGAGACTGGAGCTAGAGCTTTAAATACATCATTGATCCTATTACCCGCACAACTGTGGTCTTTTTTTTTTATTGCTGACAAAGCTCGTTCAAAAGTATTATTATTACCAAAATGCTCAGTGTTTCTTCCTTTTTATTTTAATTTCATTTTTACACGTGGATAAGGTGGGATTAAGCAGGAAGTGACACAGATGCTGCAGCAACAGCCTTAATTGAAATACATTATAGACTTTGCCCTATTAACTGATCTTCATGATGTTCTTTTAGCATTTTATTGCGTTATTTCTTTATAAGGTATTTATAGTGATCACTTTTTTATGCTGCCTAACACTGAACAAGCAAACATTGGACTGGCAGCTGTCACCTGGATTTAATCATTATCACAACACTTCTACTATAAACTAACATCAATATAAAAGAAAGAGAGAGAAGTCATAAAATGTACTCATGTCAACTCATATGCAGTTTTACGGATTTTGGCTGTAAGAGGCAGAATTGTGTCTAAGATGGGGAAATATATGAGTTACTGTATGAATGAATGAATATTCTTTATTGTCATTGTCACAGGTACAATGAAATTGAAAGAATATTCATTCATTCATGTAATGGTCTGCTATGCTGTAAAGGTTTAATTGCTTTCATAAATATCTCATGAAGGGTATTAATATATTCTCCATGCATGTTTAAACGTGTATGTGTGCATTGCAGCGGTTCAACACTGTTGTGGGGTGATGTGATAAGCTCACGAGCTTAGTAACATTTCATGATGTGGATTTTTCTATAGTCATGTGTGATTTTTCTTTTTTATACTCTCGATGTTTAAAGTGCAATATTTACAGTGGTGGCACAAAATCAGTTTAGTAGCTGTTGTGCATCTATGTGTCATAGCACATCAGCTTCATCCGGAGACGGAAATCTCAATCTCCTCAGATTTTAAAAGCTTCTTTAAAAAATAGTATTTAATAACTCAATGTGTGTCACTTAAGCCTGAAAAATATTCACCAAATATGCACCAATCCCCACAGGCAACATTAGCTTCACAAAAAGTAAATTACAGGGTTAAAAATACTCTTATAAACAATGAATCAGTAAACACTGACGTTAAAAAGTTCTCAACTGCAACTTTCCCTTACTGAACCCAGCACAAGTAAAGCACAAAGATGCTTTCAAGCACCACAGGCTCCACTTTAATAATAGAAAATGCCTGCTTGTACTGCGGTGCAAACGATTATTGTAGTGGTGGTGAGTTTGGTGTAGAATTTATTGCTTTTGTTTTCTTGTGGATCGTGCTGCAGTCTGGTTCTGCTAGATGAGCTACTGCAATTCAAAAGGTGGCCTATAGGACCAAAAACAGCAATTTCACATGTTTTCCACTTTGCCAAAGGGACTTGGCATGCTTGCAAAATCATACATTTTCCATTGTGGTTCTTTGCTTGCGTCTGAGTCACAACATTGCATATCCACTAGTCATCCTGTTAAATTCCTGCTCATCATCACCCAATGCTGTCTTCCTCCACAGCTTCTATCCTTTCAGTCATTAATCTAGCTACTAAAATTAGTGGCCTGTTCATCCTCTTTTCTTTGCCAAATATTCATTGTTTCTATTCAGGCATTGTGTGCCAGCATGTCTGTTGTGTAAACTTGTCACTCTTTTCACCTTCCTCTTTTGTCGGTGTGGCTGAATCTAGGTTTGTTTCTTCTTGAAAGTCTTTTTGATTGATGACAGATGGACAATAATCCTGTCTTGTATGAAAACACATGCTTTATCCACCCATATGATACTCAAAGTCTTCAAAATACAATTTAAACTGAAACATCTGCAGTTCAATTCCAAAGTGAAAATACCTTGGAATAATTGAAAATGGAAAATAATTGAACCCTGGAGTTGTTGTGCATTTAAATCACACAGTACTGTGTATATCTCATGTTCAGTATGTGTACTATGGGTTCTTTCTGCCTCTGAACTGTGAGCGAATATCTGGCACAGAGTTTAGAGCTCACTGCCGGCAATTAATGAGTGTTTGCAGTGAGCATAAGAGCAGCGCGACCAGTTTCTGCCATAATTACAGGGAGCCGCTCTGATATGAAAGCCTAATTAGCGAGGGTGCAGAGGTACCATCCTATTAATTGCTGTGTTTCTCTGTGATGTGCTGTCAGATGAGTCTTGGACAGGCAGTCCTGTGGCAGGTTGGATGGTGGGTGGATACAGTGAGTATAGAGCAGCAGGTCCCAAACTATCAGGCTCGTGACCCCTTAAAATGAAGCTTTCAAATCCTTTTCACCCTGCAACTTCAGAGAAATCCAACTGTCCAACCAAGATGTCTTCCCCTGTAGGATGACTGCTTCATTTCAGTAGAATAATTATAAGAGGATGGAAAATCAAAAACTGTCTAGTAGTCAATCAGAAATAAAAAATTCCACAAGTGTATATATAATTTTAAGTCATTATAACAATATTTTTCTTTTGCTAATCAAGTCACGACCACTCAGAATTATCTGTCACCCCCTTTCTTCTACCAGTAAAAAATACTGACTTCCAGTATTTAAAGCTCATTATGTTAACATTTTTAGACCCAATTCAACATTTAATATCATTCCACCTAAATGTGAGTAGTTTCTGTGTGTTTTGGAATGAGGTTTAGAGTAGTGTGTTATTAAATTTCCTATTATCTTCCTATTATTTTCCTTGTAAATAGCTTCTCCCATTACTAGTTTTGTTGGGTTGAACATTTAAATCAGCTAATTAACCATCATTTAACCTGTTTCATTTTGTTGCTACAGAGTCAAAGGTTTCACAGATAGCTTATTTTTAACACTTGGTAAACATCCATCCATCCATTCATCTTCTGCTTATCTAATTCAGGGTTTTGTCGATCAGGCTGGCACCTACCCAGCTGTCATAGGAAAAGAGGTGGGAAGCACCTCGGTCACCAGAATGTCACAGACTTCGTTAATCAGGCTGATTTATGAACAAATGCCTGGTGTCTGCTAGTACCAGATTCAGCCCCCATTTGCCTTCCCAGTTTTGTTAATTCTATATGGCATAGTTTCAACAAGGTGCTGGAACCCCTCCTCAGAGATTTTGGTCCACATTGACATGATCTCATCGGGCATTTGCTGCAGATTTGTCAGCTGCATATCCACGATGTGAATCTCTTGTTCCATCACATCCCAAAATAACTATTGGATTGAGATCTGGTGACTGTGGAGGCCATTTAAAATCAGTGAGCTCATCGTTATATTCAGGACACAACTTTAAGATGATTTGAGGATCGTGACATGGCACATAACCTGGCAGGCATGAGAAGATGGGTGGTCATTAAAGGATCCACATGGTAAGGAACTTGTTCAGGCCACATTCTGACTCTGCCTCCTGAATTTTACATTAGAAATTGAGATTCATCAGAAAAGGCAACATGTTTCCAAAGTTCTATTGTCCAGTTTTGATGAGCCTTCGTGCAGCTGAGTTGTAGCAGGTGTGACATTTAGTGTTGTCTTCTGCTGCTATATCTGCTTCAGGGTTGCATATTTATGCTCGTCTGCAGACCTTGAGTAAAACAAGTGGTTATTTGACCTGTTGTTGCCTCGCTATCAGCTCAAAGACTTCTGGCCACTGGATATTTTTTCTTTCCTCTTTTTTAGACCATTCTCGGTAAGCTCTTAAAAATAGTTGGAAGATATTAAAATCCTTGTTATTTCTGAAATACTCAAACCAACCAGTCTGACTATAAAAACACATTTCTTCCTCATTCTGACACATAATTTGAACTTTGGGAGGTCATCACTGCCGTGTGTACATGTCGAAAGATGTGACTGGCCAATAAGATATTTGTACTAGTAGTGCTAGTAGTTATAGAGGTGTACCTAATGAAGTAGCCAGTGATTGTAAGTGCCTTTGAAGACACAAGTTCTGTCTGAGAGTTTAAGAAAAATCTCACATTGAGAAAACACCCAATCATGATCTTTCTGTTACAATTGTCATATTGTTTCAGGAACTAAACCAAACCAAAATGTAACCACAACACCACACACCTTTGCAAAAATCGGTCCAATTAATGACTCAGACAGAGGGTACCATTCATTCTGCATGTCATCAGATCAGAAAACATCATCAAGTGTCTTCCTCAAACACTGTAATCCCAATAAAGGGGTCAAAGTGGTGCAGATTTGCACCCCTCTGACAACGATGTCAAAAACAAAAATGAGCAAAATGTTAAATGCTGCTGCATAGGCGTGCATTAGATTGCACAAGGGTTCAGACCTTTTTTTTTTTTTTTTAATATATCACATCCTTAGAGAGTTAGCTTCCAATCCCTCGCATCCACTTCTCCATTTTAGAGAGATAATTGCCTCCCATAAGTTGCTGTCCTGACATCCTGTTTGGATTACCCTGCCTCTTCTCGTCATACGACTCTAAATTATTTAAGATTGGAAAAATAAACTCTCCAGCGGTGAATGTATATCATTAATACATGAGCAATGGTTTGCAGTTATGGTAAGCGTTTTACATTAATTACAGCAGTGGAATTTAACTAAGATCATTTCTACAAGTACTGTCCTTAAGTGCAATTTTAAGGTAAGTATACTTTACCTGAAAATATCCAGTTCATTTTATGTTTCAAATGGAAATCTTGTACTTCTTACTCCACTGCTAACATTTATGATTAGTGCATTATTCTGCACTACGCGCCCCTAGATGTTGAAGTACAAGTTCAAGAACCCTGAAGACTAGAAAAAATGGACTAGAAAAGCTGTTGTGGACAAATTGCCTGGACAAGGTCAAAAGAAAGGTTGTTTTTTTTATGTCACTAACAGACACACACTTATGCAGAGTGTATTTTAATACAGGATTTCCAGTTGATGGCAGGATGAACTGAAGTAGTTTTTTACAAGGTAAAAATTTGTACCTCTGCAGCTCCACATGGTCTAAAAGTCATGATACTGTAGAAGCAGTGTTGTGGAGCCACACAGGCCAAAGTGACTCATTCAGCAAGAATGCGTTCAGCTTGGCCCGTGGCTGCTCTACGTATCTCTCCACCCTTGCACTGTCATATCACAAGACTTTCACGATTTTGAGGTGTTTGTGTGTTGACAAAAAGCCTTGGGGGCGTCAAACATTCCTGTCTGCTGTTGAGACAGCTCGCTGGCTACAATTCAGTGAGTCTTTTTTCAAATCATAACCTTTACTGTTTCCTGGGGATCAATCTGTCATGGATAGTCCATTAGAGTAGATGTATTATCGTTTCTTGCCGATTACCAAATCGTCACATTGTTGCAAGTAAGCATTTAATAGCACATCAGAGCAATTTCTGTGCTTAATGGCCCTGCAAGTTATGGTGCCAGAGACTCTATTCAGTGTGTCCCAATCGAGTCGTTGATACCATTCTCTTTGAATGAGTGAAGAGAAAGGACTGCATTCATTTTCTATGTGGAACCATTAGCCATATCTAGAACACGTTATCTTCTTGTGATGGACACTAAGTTCTATTTAAGACAGAATCACGAGGCTACTGTGTTTAACTGCACAACTTCAACAAGAGAAAAGAAAGAAAAATCTGAAGATCTGAAAGGTAGCCTTACATTCATGTGATTATCCAACAGTGGATATGACAGCTCCCTCCCACGTACTGAACAGCCGTGTGTGTTCATATGTGTGTGTGTTGGTGGGACACCTCCTCCATGATTTATATCCTCTGACAGTGCCTGAATTCTGCAGGCCATCACGGTGTACTGGGAATCAGATGTGTGGGCATCTAACGACTGTCTTCACCAGTACCTCATCAAAAGGCTCATCAGCAGTTTTGTTTTTTCTGTGTATATGCGAATATAGAGGAAGTGCCTTCGGCTTCAATGCTCCTTGGCGAGGTGATACGCAAGTGATGAACTCTGTGCAAAAGGATACTCTTTGAGAACAGAAAGCCTCCATTCGTTTGAATCCAAGTGGTTTACATAAAAATGACCACAAAAGGAAACTAACTTTTTCCTGGCTTGTGAAACCGCTCTTGAATTCATTTAAAAATAGAAATGGTCTCTGATTGGCAGTCCTGCAGATTTTTCAGTCTTTAAAGCACCTAAAGTAAAAGAAAATTTTGTCACGTTGTTACAGCTAACACAGATGCTAGAATGCTTTCTGCCCCAGACTGGACAAGATGCTGCCGCATCAATGCCTCAAATGTTCTCCATCTCCTTTTATTCCCCTCTGTCACACCAACCCTCTGTGTGTCCTCCTTCGCTGCATATGTGAATCTTCTCTGTGGTCTTCCTCTTTTCCTCTTTCCTCCATCTTCAGCATCTTTTCCCCAATATATCCAATAGCCCTCTCGATCTCGACTCTCTAAACTTTGTCTCCAAACCAGTTAGCCTGGTCCCCTAATGTACTAATTTCTAATGCTGAAATGAACAACCATTGCTGAACTCTAAATAAGTCCAGTTGCCTTTTTTTCCACACACAATTCAGACCACCTGACAATCACCTCTACCCACCCTCTTCTTCTTTGGATGGTTGACCCCAGGTAAATAATCTCAACCACCTTCATTACCTCTGCTTCTTGCATCATCTATACCATTCTGAGCTATAACAAATAAAAATACATACAAAAATAAATCAACATTAAAATATTTTCCATTAAGGTCACTGGAAGACAAAAGGCCAAACCACAGAACATACTTTATTTACATTATGTGTGTAATGCCACGGTTTTTAACAGTAGCAGGAGCATTAATAGCATTAAGCTTTCAATAAAACTCAAAGAGTCTTCCTTGATCTATGATGCAAATATAAATAGGATAAAAAGGGAATGCAGAAGGATGTAATCTAATGTGCAGGGGTCTCACTGCTGCTTTCCATGTATGCATATGGAAGCAGAGGGAATTCCCAGAAGAGAGTTATACCATGGAATATGAATTAGTGCAGGTGGAAACAACAGTCCTCTCATTACTATAATGTTCCTGATTGAAAAACAATTCACTTTACTCATGTTATTTCCCAGTGAACTACCCTATTGAGTTTCCCGATGTTTTTTAACAACAGATGCCAAAAAGCTTATAAATTGATCCTATAAACTATACTGTCTGTATAACACTCCTACTTAAGAATTGTTTTCCAAAAACTACTATAGCGTTGGAGCTGTAAGCCAGAGAGAAGGGAAACCAGAATGGGTTTAACAGGTAATTTAGACATCATATACAATATCTACAGGCTTATCCTTTGGCTTTATTTTACTTTAACAAGACATTGTGTTATGCAGTGAAGCTTTTTCACTAAACAAGGCTTTTTAATCTGATCTACAAGCACTGCAGACACGACAGCCATCTGTAGCCTCAAAGGAACTCTCTCTTCCCTCCTCCACTCTTTCTATTTAACGGTATGCCACAGAGCTCTGAGCAAAACATGGCTAATACCGCTAACTCAATCTTCCAAATGAGCACGAACAAGTGAGTAGGATGGGGAACAAAATGAAAAAGAAAAGACATGGAGGGGGGTTTGCTGAGGGAATGAGCAAAGAGCTGAGGAATAAAAGTATCAGGGAGGAGGAGGAAAGAGTGAGAGCTGACCAGAGGGAGAAGAGATGCAGGAGAAGGACAGCTGAATATTCATTATTAGGCCACAAGGGAGAAATTTACAGCACTCACACCCAGAAACACTTCTACACACACACACACACACACACACACACACACACACACACACACACACACACACACACACACACACAGATAGATTAAGAATCACACCTAAAGGCTTAGGTCAAAGAATGTGCTGCTGCACACAAACAGTGCTGTCTATAAATGTTCATGCTGTTGGTGACCAACAGTACCATCGTGGATCTGCTCCTATCAAGATATATCACTACACAGTGGCAGTCGCCCCAGCGGGAGGATACATCACACAGGATCAGACAGCATGAGGCTAAACTATGACTCCCCCAGCCTAGTGTCTCGAGGAATTAAGTCTGTACTGGATGATTCTTCACCTCACAAGTCAGGTCCACTGCTTTTATGTAGTGAGTTAGCTGATGGGTAAATACTATTTCAAGCAATATTTCTTTTTTAATCCCTACTTGTGTGGTTTGTTGTGGTTTCCTAATCTTCTAAAAAAAAGTGCCTCCCTTATTTAGCACTGGATTTGAGATATACACTACTATAACACAGATTTTTACATTTCAGACTGTCTTTGTTACCTGTAACGAAGAGTGAGGCACAAAGGTCTGGTCCACTTCTACCTTATTGAGTGGTGATTCTTAAGTACACGAATACAAGTTACACTCTGAGTCAAAGTACAAACTGAGTACACGCCATGATTCAGTATCTTGTAAATCCACCTTTAGAAGCAATGACTTGAAATTATTATTTTCTGTATGACTTTATCAGCATTGCACATTGTTATGGGGGAATTTTGGCCCACTCTTCTTTACATTGTTGCTTCATTTCAATAAGCTTTGCAGGCATTAGTTTATGCACAGGTCTGTTAAGGTCCTGAAAAAGCATTTCAATTAGGCCGAGGTGTTTACTTTTACTGGATTGTTGCAAAACCTTGATTTTTTTTTTCAGCTTTCTGCTGGCAGCCTTTCCAAGAAAGCCACACGTGTTCAGTCTTGAACTGTTCTGAACTTTAACATTAAACATGCTGACTGAGGACTGTAGAGTCGGAGATGGGTTTTCTGCAATTTTCTGTGCATTGCACAGTCTGACGTTGAGGTAAAGTTGAAATTTGGAAACTCTTTTGAATGTTTCCCACTTGTGAATCATCTTTGGGTTTTTTGTTTTTTTTAAAATAGCCTTTTAACACTTCTCAGAAAGAACAACAGTTTCTCTAAGACCAGTGCTGAAGTTGTTCCTCCTTAACATTTTATTAAAACACACCTAAATGCTCAAGATGACCAAACTGCCAAGATTTAGGCTTTTACAGAGAAGGTCATATTTGCTGATGCTGACTATCAGTTAATCATGTGGATTTGATAAGCAACACCTGCCTTTTACTTACCCTCTTAATTTCTATGAAATCAATAAGAATGTACTTTTAATGTAGTTTTTCACGTTTCTTCAGTCTCAGCTGACTGCAGGTTTCCCCAACCATTTAAACAGAATATTTGCATAATGACTGAAACTAGCACAACTGATGAACATTGG
Source organism: Maylandia zebra (assembly GCF_041146795.1). Classification (NCBI taxonomy): domain Eukaryota; kingdom Metazoa; phylum Chordata; class Actinopteri; order Cichliformes; family Cichlidae; genus Maylandia; species Maylandia zebra. The sequence goes on along the minus strand of NC_135179.1, from coordinate 10,662,864 downwards.
GCTGCTAGGTCAGTTTCTTCATCATTAATATGCAATTTGTCATCACCACTGATCAACAACTACTGATCACTGATCAGTGGCCATTGATCAATGTGTCCAAGACTTGGATGAACGAAACATTTCTCCCACTGAAAACGCTACGTCCAGATAAACTGAATCAACTTTTGGGATTTCCTTACCCAGATGATTGAGCATCAAGAAATTTTAAGCCATGCTAAGGAACACATGATTTTTCTCTTAACATGAAACCTTAGAATTAAAAAGACGGCGCAGTGTCTTTTTCACATGTCTTTTACTAGTGGAGAAGCACTTTCTGCCAGGAAGTTTCTGTACAGTAGGACCAGAGTAACATTTTTGAAAGATTTCTTTACCTGGTATTTTTACTAGAATTATCATATTTTCTAAACGTGACTGAAAACTGAAAATAATATAAAGATTTCAGCAAAAAGACCCCGAAGGCAAACATCTGCCACTTGTCATCATTTGGGCTGAAAAAGAAAATATTGATTTTATGTGCTAAACCCCATTTTCTCAGGAGAAAGCCTTATGCTTAAAACACTGCAAAGTGGCTGATTTTACATCTTAGGAAGACTTTCTTGCTTACTGCTCAACTGATCTGGACTTAAAAGATCTCTAATTTCCAAAAAAATCCCCTGTCTCCTAGTCTAAATTCAGAGAAGAGAAAAGCAGAAGAGGTTAAGGTCACAGCTCCCTCTGGATTTCCAATATGCTAAATAGTTATTATGAATTTTTTTATCCACTGATACCAAAATCATATTGCCTATACCAGATTTAACACTCTCTGGATTGCATACAGGCAGCACAAAGTGAATATAAAAGACAAAGCTATTAATTTCTTATACACCACATATTATTTTTAAAGGAAGAGCTCAGCAAACATTATGCTACTAACTTTGACTTTACTTTCAGTAAAAAGGGGGTTAAAAAGAAGATTATTATTATTATTCCTTAAATTTAACCATCATCTTTTCCTAACCTTAGCTAACAGCTTTTCTGTCATGTTCTCCTTGAGTTCACAACCTACATCCCTGAATTTGTTTTTTATCAGCCATTAACAATAACGGAAAGAATTAAAGTGGAATTTTCACTTGCTTGTTTTACTTGCATTTATTATATTAAATCACAGCAGTTCCAATTTGCCTCCAATTACTCACATGCAATGGCTTCATGCCCCAGCAGGAAGTACTGCCCTTAAGTTCAAGAACCACCGTCTTAACCATAATGCAGAGTCCACACAGAAAGCAAGAATTTTGCAAAGGATTCATAATCTTAGGTTTTACAAATTCTTTTTTTAAATGATAATCATCTTCAGTCTTCCACATAATACAAGCACACAGATACAGAGTGTTTGTAATGACAAATATGTTTTTCACAGAACAGCCATAACAAGCATCACATGGATGTGAAAAATAGGTTTTCTGCCCACATTTTGGGATTGGCTTCATTTCTAAGACATTATGATTCAGTTTGGCACTAACTGAGAAAAAAATAGACACATATACACTGAAATTTAAATAGCAGGTCTAGTAAATGTTTATGTATAAATTAAACACACATATTGAATTTTATGCTTAGTGATAGATTAATTTTTAGGTTTGGATGTGAGCACAACTAAGATTCAAGAAACAATTAATCAGCAGTATCCCTGCAGCATTTTTCTTATTTTTCTTCTTTATTCAAGATTTTATTGAAACGATGAAATTCAAGTCAAAGTATTTAATAGAGTCAAAAAATGATGTGTTTAAGTGACATTTAAAAGTCCAGAAAAGCAACAGCTATCGAGTCTTTGTTGGTTTGTTTGCAGGGACAGAACACTGTGTGGGGGTGAGGTCTTTCAAAGGCATGGGGGTATGCTCTAAGCAGAAGTGAATCTGTATAACCCTTGAGAACAAAAGAACAAGGTGACATTTGACAAAAACAAGCCCTGTGGGTGTTTTTGTGGCATCCTTAAAGGGTCCTCTCGGATGATTAAGAGATGAGACATTGAGAGGTCACCACAGGCCTCACTTCATCTCTATGTCTATTAATCGAACTGTTCATGAATGCAGGCATACATGCACAGTGACACGCACATTGCTCCCTAAGCAGTCCTACGATGACCCACAGTCTCCCTGCTGCAGTTTGGCTGCAGGACAGCGAGTGAGTCAGCTTGCTCAGCCAGCCACACAGTCCTGCCTGTTTTGTCTTTCAGGAGGCCTGTTTATCTGCCAACCTTCAGTATTTGACTGTAGGTCCGTCTAGTCTATCTGACCCGTGTTCATTTCTGCTTGTCTATATTTTTTCTTTATCTATTTTTCATTCCCACACTAAGTATACTTTAAGGGGAAGACTTTCAGATCATCAAATAGTGTCACAGAACCCTTATGCCCTCAAATGACTAATGTTTGTACTCTATTTTTTTTCTATTTTCCGAAACTATTGTAGTCTTTACCTTATGATATACTCAGCATACTCAGGTGACTACTGTGAATTTGTCCTATATAATTAAAAGGGAATTGAACTGAACGGAAAAGAGGAGAGGAACATTGGGTAGATAACTTATTCCATCTATGATTGTGGTCCTTAGAAAACAGTAATTAAAGTGTTGATAACACTTCCTAGCTCCTTTGAGGCACTATTGAACCTTTGGCACAGTTAATGCTACTAGAAGAAACCTTTAGAATAAGGTCTTCCTCTGCAGGCGTGATCCCACCTTTTTGAAGAGGGCTTTTAGCTTACATAATTTGCAGTGCCTAATCTTTATCATCTTTTCTTTCCTCTCCTCCTTTTCATTATCCCCTTCTAGGCCCAGCCAGGGGCTCCATGCCCCTCCATGGAGCTCTGGGTCAGCCATTGGATCATCTGGTGGATTGCTGGCCATCACAGCTGTCTGGTTGGACTCTCTGCCAGCCTGGTCAGCAGATGTTTTACTACCTGTGGACGAGCTTCTGCCAAATCATACCTCTCGTAAGGGTCTGCACTGACATTAAAAAGCCACACTGACTTCCCCAGCTCATTGCGTCTCTTCTCAAGTTTCGTCCAACGTTCTGGACCACCAGGAAGTGCTTGTGGTGGTATCCAGTCCCCATCACCCACATTTCCTGTCAACAACTTCCAGTCACCAAGTCACAATGCTGCCCTCACGACTGTGTCCCAGATCCCAAAGCCATTGAGTATCAATGCCTTGTCATATGGTTCTCCAGCTTTCCTAGAAACTGGGTCAATGTTGAAAAGAATTTCAGTGCGAGGACAGGGAAGACCTTCACTGATGCTTCCCCAAACATCATGACCATCAAGGCCATGGTGGGACTGCCGCGCTCCAGCAAGCCCCAATAAAGTAGGATACCAGTCAGAGACATGAATCAGTGCTCTGCTTACTATACCTTTCTTCTTTAGAAGTGGGCTGTGGACAAAGCCCACAGTCCGAATGCCCCCTTCCCAGTAGGTTCCTTTGCCACCTCTCAGTGTCCAGTTGCTTCCGCCCGAGAGTGGCTGCCCACCGTTATCAGAAGAGTAGATGAGTACAGAGTTTTCATAGAGCTCTTGAGTCTTTAGTTCCTGGACCACTTGTGCAACCCCGCTGTCCAGGCAGCTCAGCATGGCTGCATAATGACGCCTGAGACGATTGCACTGGGAATCATAAAGGTGAAGAAAATGGTCTGGTACCTGCAACGGCGCATGGGTGGCCTGAAGGGAGAGATAGAGGAAGAGTGGTGTATGTGGGTCGTGTCTCTTCAAGAACTGCTTCACTCTGGTTGTACAAATGGAAGATTTAAAAGAATTTAATGACTGTATTTCTGTAGGATTTCTCTATTTACATGTACCAGGATACTTACCCGTCTATGCAGAGGAGAGTGGAGTAGTTCCCAGCCATCTCCCAGGCAGGCCTGTCTCCATCATGCAGGTCAAATCCACAAGCTTCTGCCCCGTCACAGCTCTGATAGGAGAAATGATCTCCACTGCCAGTCAATGTGCCCAGGAAACTCTGAAAACCACGTCCTGTTGGCAAGCAGCTTGGCCTGCAGAAGCCTAGGTGCCACTTACCCACCGTGTGTGGCGTATCCAGCTTCAGCCAGATGCTCTGGTGGGGTGGGAATATCAGGGGGCAAGCACAGCGGTTGACGTGGGTGGATGATTGAATGCTGGAGTCCAGTGTGAATTTGGTAGCTGGCAAAATTGAGTAGGGAGAGTGTGAGAAAAGATGTCACAGTATATTGCTACATATATTATGAAGCAATACTGGGAAGGGTTGTGTAGCCAATATTGCACCTTTGGGTACTCATAGGCTGCTACACACCATTGTAGTGAAGGTGGGGTATTTTTAAAGTCTTAGTTTACATATGATACACACACACACACTCTATCTATCTATCTATCTATCTATCTATCTATCTATCTATCTCTCTATCTCTCTATCTCTCTATCTCTCTATCTCTCTATCTCTCTATCTCTCTATCTCTCTATCTCTCTCTCTCTATCTCTCTATCTCTCTATCTATCTATCTATAAAAAACACCCAGCACGCCCCTGCGGGCGGTTTATCCTTCAAGCTCGGGTCCTCTACCAGAGGCCAGGGAGCTTGAGGGTCCTGCGCAGTATCTTAGCTGTTCCCAGGACTGCGCTCTTCTGGACAGATCTGCTGGAGCCACTCGCCTAGCTTGGGAGTCACCGCACCTAGTGCTCCGATTACCACGGGGACCACCGTTACCTTCACCCTCCACATCCTCTCGAGCTCTTCTCTGAGCCCTTGGTATTTCTCCAGCTTCTCGTGTTCCTTCTTCCTGATATTGCTGTCATTCGGAACCGCTACATCGATCACTACGGCCGTCTTCTTCTGTTTGTCTACCACCACTATGTCCGGTTGGTTAGCCACCACAATTTTGTCCGTCTGTATCTGGAAGTCCCACAGGATCTTAGCTCGGTCATTCTCCACCACCCTTGGGGGCATCTCCCATTTTGACCTCGGGACTTCCAGGTTATACTCGGCACAGATGTTCCTGTACACTATGCCGGCCACTTGGTTATGGCGTTCCATGTATGCCTTGCCTGCTAGCATCTTGCACCCTGCTGTTATGTGCTGGATTGTCTCTGGGGCATCTTTACACAGCCTGCACCTGGGGTCTTGCCTGGTGTGATAGACCCCAGCCTCTATGGATCTTGTGCTCAGAGCTTGTTCTTGTGCTGCCATGATTAGTGCTTCTGTGCTGTCTTTCAGTCCAGCTTTGTCCAGCCACTGGTAGGATTTCTGGATATCAGCCACCTCCTCTATCTGCCGGTGGTACATACCGTGCAGGGGCCTGTCCTTCCATGATGGTTCCTCGTCTCCCTCCTCTTTCTTGGGTTTCTGCTGCCTGAGGTATTCACTGAGCACTCGGTCAGTTGGGGCCATCTTCCCAATGTATTCTTGGATGTTCGTTGTCTCATCCTGGACTGTGGTGCTGACACTCACCAGTCCCCGGCCCCCTTCCTTCCGCTTAGCGTACAGCCTCAGGGTGCTGGATTTGGGGTGAAACCCTCCATGCATGGTAAGGAGCTTTCTTGTCTTTATGTCAGTGGCTTCTATCTCCTCCTTTGGCCAGCCTATTACCCCAGCAGGGTACCTGATCACGGGCAGGGCGTACGTGTTGATGGCCCGGATCTTGTTCTTACCATTCAGCTGACTCCTCAGGACTTGCCTGACCCTCTGCAGGTACTTGGTGGTTGCAGCTTTTCTAGCGGCCTCTTCATGGTTCCCATTCGCCTGTGGGATCCCCAAGTACTTGTAACTGTCCTCTATGTCTGCAATGTTGCCTTCTGGTAGTTCAATCCCCTCAGTTCTGACTACCTTCCCTCTCTTTGTTACCATCCGACTACACTTCTCCAGTCCGAACAACATTCCAATGTCATTGCTGTATAGCCTGGTAGTGTGGATCAGTGAATCGATGTCTCGTTCACTCTTGGCATACAGCTTGATGTCATCCATGTACAGGAGGTGGCTGACAACTGCTCCGTTCCGTAGTCGGTATCCGTAGCCAGTCTTGTTAATGATCTCACTGAGGGGGTTCAGGCCTATGCAGAACAGCAGTGGGGACAGAGCATCTCCTTGGTAGATCCCGCACTTGATGGTGACTTGTGCTATGGGCTTGGAGTTGGCCTCTAGTGTTGTACGCCACATCCCCATTGAGTTCCTGATGAAGGCTCTTAGGGTCCCATTGATCTTGTACAATTCTAGGCATTCCAGTATCCAGCTGTGGGGCATTGAGTCATAGGCCTTCTTGTAATCAATCCAGGCAGTGCACAGGTTGGTCAGTCTGGTCTTGCAGTCTCGGCTGATTGTTCTGTCTACCAGTAGCTGGTGTTTTGCGCCTCTGGTATTCTTGCCAATTCCTTTCTGTGTCCCGCTCATGTATTGACCCATGTGCCTGTTCATCTTAGCCGATATGATGCCTGACAGGAGCTTCCATGTAGTACTGAGGCAGGTTATTGGTCGGTAGTTGGAGGGGACCGGTCCCTTCTTGGGGTCCTTGGGGATCAGGACCGTCCGGCCTTCAGTTAGCCATTCCGGGTGTCTCTCGTTAACTAGCAGCTGGTTCATTTGTGCTGCCTGACGCTCGTGGAGTGCAGTCAGCTTCTTCAGCCAGTAGGCGTGAACCATGTCGGGCCCTGGTGCTGTCCAACTCTTCATACTGGAAACCCTTTCTTGGATATCTGCCACTGTGATGGTTACTGGACCCTGTTCAGGGAGGTCGCTGTGGTCTGCCCTCAGATCCTCTAGCCACTGAGCATTGCCGTTATGGGTTGCATCCTTCTCCCATATGCTCTTCCAGTATTGCTCCGTCTCCAGCCTTGGTGGTGCTGTTCTCTTATTGTTCCCTTGCCACTGAGAGTACACCTTTGCTGGTTCTGTGGAGAACAGCTGGTTTATTCTCCTGCCTTCTATCTCTAGAAGGCAGGAGAAAAGAGAGATAGAAGGCAGGAGAATAAACCAGCTGTTCTCCACTGGTGTACCTCCTCAAGCGGCTGGCCAAGGCTGTGAGTCTTTGCTTGGCAGTTTCCAAGGCCTCAGGTATGGACAGCTTGCTGTATTTCTTAGGCACCTTATTTGTCGCACCTTTCTGCAACTCCGTTAGTTGGCTAACCTCCCTCCGTGCTACTTTGATCTTGCCCTCTAGCCTCCTTCTCCATGGAGGGTACTGCCCCTTGTCGCTGTTCAACTTGTAGCCAAGCATCTCACTGATCACTGTTGCCGTATTGTAGATGAGCTTGTTAGTGTCGGTAATCGTGGTTGTAGGTATTGCCCGTAGTGCTGCATTAACATCATCTAGCAGACCTTCTGAGGGTACTTCACGTAATCTTGGTAACCGGCTACGGGGGATCCAGGTTTTAAGCTTGGCCATGATCCTATTTTTCAGGTCAGTTCCTCTCGCACTCAACGATCCTTCTCCTATCGCACTTGGGGCTATGTACCCAATCTCGGGTGATGATATCTCCCCCCTGACCTGGCGTCCTGACTCCTCCTTGCCGTAGCATTTGTGTTGTACCTCGTCAATCTCTAGCTGTGAGAGCAGTCCCTTCTTTCGAATGTTGGAACACTGAGCTACTAGTTGTTTCGCCGTCATTGTGGATGTTGGGTATCGAAGAATCCATAGGTCCCTCATCCTATTCATGTAGCCCCTTCCGCCGGGGTTACTTGCGTAGTAGCATTCCAACAACGCCCTGTTTTCGTCTCTTGCCCACCGATGCCTTCTTGTTCCATCAGGGTGCCCTGGTTCCTCAACACCTGACGCGGACCTTGTTGATCTGGGCGACGTCCGTCATATATATGTGTGTGTGTGTGTGTGTGTGTGTGTGTGTGTGTGTGTGTGTGTGTGTGTGTGTGTGTGTGTGTGTGTGTGTGTGTGTGTGTGTGTATATAACCTTTATAAAGTCTTAGTTTATATATGCCTCTCTCTCTCTCTCTCTCTCTCTCTCTCTCTCTCTCTCTCTCTCTCTCTCTCTCTCTCTCTCTCTCTCTCTCTCTCTCTCTCTCTCTTTTTTTTTTTTTTTTTTATATGTGTGTGTGTGTGTGTGTGTGTATGTGTGTATGTATATATATATATATATATATATATATATATATATATATATATATATATATATATATATATATATATATATATATATATATATATATATATATATATATATATATATATATATATATATATATATATATATATATATATATATATATATATATATATATATATATATATATATATATATATATATATATATATATATATGTGTATGTATGATATCATATACTTCAGCAAAACACCTTAGTGGTAATGTAGTAAGAGCTAAAAGATATAAAGTCAATAAAAAGAATCACGTCTCCTTTTATAGCCAACATGATCAATCAAAATTCCAATAAAGTGGATTTCAGAAGGCAAACAATCTCTTTGCTCCTTGATATAAACACAGATGGTACTTCATTACCACAAGACAAAAAGCCTGTTGATGATATGATTAATTACTTCTGCTGCAAACAGAAGCTGTAAATGAATAATTATACTGCCGGAATAATCATGTAACGAGGAAACTCACCGCCCTGTCGTGAGTTGACTGCGAGAGGGTGAGCAGATAGGTTGGACATAATAATTTTCCAGTTTAACCCCCTCTGCTGCCAGCCGGTCCAATACTGGAGTGTGGATGTCTGAGCCATGGTAACCAATGTCTCCATAGCCCTGGTCGTCCACCATAATGAAGATAAAGTGAGGTAGCCTGGGCTTTTCAACCTCCTCTGTTTTCACACTTTCCTTAAACGTGTCTTCATCCTGACAGGCAAGGCTAAAGAACAAGGTTGCACCAAACACAAGAATAAACAAAGAGGAGCTTCTTCCCGTAATCTCGAGCAATACCTTGTAACTAATATTTACTCAAAGCTGATTTTTTCTTCGTATTTCTGCTTAGTCTGCAGTTAATAAATCTCCAGCCAGATCACATTTGCAGAACGGGCAGATCTGTGGTCTCAAAGAGCTTGTCCAAAAGTCTTATCTATCCATTAAGTATGAGCTGCTGTCTTTTTCTGGGGCTTATTCTTAGTTTTGTAAACTGGAGCTGAACTGGTGCCAGCTTCTGTGGTGGGTGGAGAAAAAGTCTGTCTCTAAGAGGTGCAAGAAACTGGCAGAGGTGAGAGTTTGAGAGAGAGACAGAGAGGTTTACCTTTTTGCAGTGCCTCGCTAGATTCCTATGTAGCTTCAGTTGTGCTATAGGATTGCTGGGAAGGTGTTGGGTAAGAATTAGAGGCAAATGTACTGCTCAGAGAAAGTAGACAGACATGGTGTTCTTAGCTTGCAAATCATGATTTTTATACTCACAGCAACACTACATTAAGGTAATATTAAAGGTACAAACCATAAACCTAACAGATGTACAGTGGTAAATATGTCAAACAACCAAAAGTTTAAGCAATAGTAAAGCAAACGATTTTCAGAAAGATAACTGTACAACAATTTGGTTTACTGTGACGAGGTGGCACTTTTATAAGAGGATAGCTTGGGCTATATGTAGCCATATTGGTGATGAAACAGGAACAGCAGCAAAAAAATAAATAAATAAAAAAAGAGTGACACTAATTCTGACTTTTTATTCAGGGGTTTAACTTATAAGACTGTCAAATGAGGACGTGCACTGGATCAGAAGAATCATTAATAAAGTGAATCCTGCAAGCAGCTTTAGTCAACTCAAGCTGCTCTATGTCACTCACATACAAGATGTCTTTTCACAAGTCTGTGAAAAAAAGTCCATGAACTCGTGTTTTGACAGCAGGAACACGGAAGATTTACGCAGAACGCAACACATATGATGCACTTTCTTGACCCGAAATTCAAATTTTGACACTTAAATACTTTTCTTTCCTTCAGGTAGAGCCACGCCAGGAAAACACTTGGTTACCAGTGCTGGACTATAAAATGACTTCACTATAAAACCTCTGTGTTTTTTTCTTTAATAAGCAGCAACATCCTTCTGGCTTGTGTTGTACTGAGCTGGCAGCGAGCTAATCTATCAAAAGCAGGTCCAAAGAGTCAAACATCTATTACCTCTGTTTCAGCTGCTTTGGCCTGCCCACAGTTGTTTTGCAGCTGCAAGCCACTTTGTAACCCATCTTTGGGGAGTGGACATAAATCCTGCAAAAAAATCATTATCGGAGAAGAAAATAACATTATTTGTTTCGCTACAGTGGGTGGCCCTTATTGTTGAACTACTCTGATGTTCCCAAACTTACATTAAAACTTTTCAGCCAATATTTAGATTATTTTCTGTGCTGTTGATCCCTAACTACACTATAAATCCTTTAGCCTCTTTAATTTTTCTTTCATTGATTGGTGCAGCTCATTTAATACCTGTTAACAATTACTGCCTGTGCGATGGCATCGAAACCTATCCGGCCAAAGGAAAGCTTCCGGAATTGTGATGAGAATATTTATCGACCACTGTGCTCTTAGTCTTCACCTCACTGCCATCTGCACCCCACAATGCTGAGAGAAAATCAATGCCTCACATACGAGTCCATTTCCTATGGTATGGAGGCAAAGTTATGTAATTTCACAGGCTTTTTACCCATGGTGAAAGTGAAGCGTCCGCTGGGGAGATTCTTATCTCAGTATCATCTTTCACTAAGAATGATGAAATGATTTGTGGGAAATGTGAACATGTAAACAAAGGACTATATATTATAAAGTTAAAGTGTCAAGAGGGGTACAGGAAAGAAGAGGGGGAAGAAAAAGGAAAAGCAGTGGACAGAAAAAGCTTCAGTGTCTAAGAGTACAAGATAAACAAAGTGGCATAAAAGGAGCAGTCACTTTGTCTTGTGTGTGTGTGCATGTCGAGGTCTCTGGGTGTAGCCATCAGTTTGTTTCGGGGAAATGCAGGACGACGTGAACTCTGTTCTACCACTAAGAGGAGGGAGACGAGAGGGAGACGGGGCTGTAAAAATGGAAAGTGACAAATGTCTTCTTGAGGAGTAGACAGTAAGGGATTGTACTCTTTCCTCAGCTGTCTGAGGAGACACAAAGACATGGTGCTATCAAAAACTGGTGTTATAGATTCTTTTCTACATACGATGTGGGCTGCAGAAGTACATTTTAAAAAACCCACAATGATGAAAGACGAAAATAAAACAAACAATCTACAAAAAGGTTCAGTTTATAGTTGACCCTTTTACTTTTTCAGGGCTCGCATTGTCAAGAATAATGTCTAAGTGAGGGGAAAAATCCCTTTCTGAATGACAGTACTGGGGAATTTGGTGTGTAGGTAAAACAAGCAAACCATGCAAACCCAGTGTGTGTTTTAACAGTGTGTGTTTGCATGCGGGTGTGTTTTGGAAAAGGCAGTGGTGCAGGGTAGAAGGGAGTAGGAGTTGCTGTGATTTATTCATGATGACGAATAAGTGACTCACTTGAGCTGGAGACACTCTTAAGCTGGATCTAAGGTGAGGAAATGTGTGTATGTGTGTAACTCTGTCTAAATATGACTTTCATTTTGAAGTCATCATCCAAAATAAAGAGCCTTCTATATTAAAAATTACCCACTTGAGACTCTTTATCGTATTTCAAATCCACAATCCAATATATACACTCATTTGTGGTTCAGTAGAATGACGTCAGTGCAAGCGAAGGGCAAATCATGTAAATGAAACTTACAGATGACATGTTAAAAAAATGGAATGTTGGCTCTCTAAAATCTGCAGATGCAATCAGAACTACAACTCACAATTTTGCATTTTGATGGGTCTGAATTATGATTTAAAACTCAGTTACTAGCACTGCTGCAGTGTGACACGAGGGAAGGGAAATCATATTTGCCAAAAATAACCACGTCTTCTGTACTACTGCACTATGACCGAAACTTGCAGTACTATCCAGTAAGAAAAGCATTCATGGCACAGCACGTATGTTGCATTTACAATTAGTTTGTCATGAATAAACGGATTATCACTAAAACACTGAAAAAAAAAAAACGTGAAAACTGCACCTGTGTAGCTGCAAACGTCTGAAGAAAAACAGAAATAGAAAAAAAAATACAACAACTAGAAAGCTATTTTTATCAAATTATCACAGAAATGTGTGTAGTCCACATGACATGAAAATCTGCTGTGGCATCCTGCCACTGCACTTTCACAACACCTGAAATTGATTTAGCTAGAAGCTGACTACAAGCTACGAGCTACGAAGTTTTGCTTTAGTTTGGCAAACAATCTCTGCTTGTTTAGCGGCTGAGCCAGATAATTCTCTCAGGTGTTAGTGGAGATCAAACTAGAGCTAAAAGTAAAGACTGCCTTAGCCTCTGGGTTTAGCACTAAAGGCAATACTAAGTGATTTAACACAGGGCACAAGTAAAACTTTTAAGAAAAAAAGTACAGCTGTATTAAAAAAATATTTTCATTTGAGTGTCTTTGAGTGTCTTTGAACTAGATACTCAGTTATGTTCTACATAACTTTGAATGTATTCCAATATGTGTCTTTTTGGATGCGCTACTTAGCTCATTACGTATCACCTCCATTGAGGTGTGTTGCAAGTTAAAGACATGTTTATATGAGTCATGTTTCCTAATCTGACCTGTTTTAAGATTTGCAAATTTGAAAAAAAAAGAGAAAGAAATTATTATTTCTGGCAAATTAAAAACGTTTGTATTCACAACACTAACTAAAAAATGTTTGAGGTTAGCTCTCAGCTGCCTCAGCCGCTCTCCAGCCATGTCAGTACAGCTCTGTATACTGAGTTGGATGTTTATAGTATCCTGTGCTTGCAAACAATTTATGTAAGTAAATGATACATTGTATTAAAATATATTCCTCTGGAAATAGTATAGATTTGGTATATTATTAGGTGCAAATTTAAGTTTCTGATTTTTATTATATATTTGTAATTTTGAATGCCGCCTTGATTAAATAAACTAGCAAAAGAGAGCATAAACGGATTAGTTTATGATGTCTTTTTCTAGTTTTAAGTTGTCTTTATTCAAGCATGGTGCACAATCTTGTACATATGATCCCATGTAGAGAAAAATAAACAATAAAGCAAGCCATGCTTTAAGGCTGGCTATCTTACAATTGAAGATTCACTACTGTAGGAGTGTGTGGTGTCTTCAAACACAAATTTTGTCCACAAACAAAATAGAGTTATAAGTGGATCTGTCTGTCTTTTATATATAGTCTTTTCCTAAATCATGGGTGAGTAATGTTATGGTCAGATACATAACATTAACCAAATGATAACATATCATATATATGCGCTATGTTCTTTCCTTGAAATTTATGACCGCTCTACTTCCTCGACCGGACAATAGAGTGGGTCATATTCTACAGCCAAGCAGAGTTTGAAGGTTCAATCCCCAGCTTTAGCTGGTCTTTGGGAAATCACTTCACTCTGAGGCATCTCACAAAGTAACTTACTGACATTAGTGAGTGGGCTGATCATAAAACAAAGTATTAAACAATCTGCAGCCTTCACCAGTTGATAAAATTAGAGGAAGCCAGATGGGCATCAAAGTTATTGCCAATATCCTGATGGCAGCATGGATGTCTATAATAAACCTCAGCATGAGAAGCAATTTAATATTTCACATGATAAATCAAGAATAAGTGAAAAGTTTGACTATAGCTGCTGGCGCTACAGAAAAAGTCTGCAGTTATTAATGTTAGGGTTCAAACCCAGGGCACCATGGATATCTGAACCAAATTTATTGGCAATCCAATGCATTTCAGTAAAAGATAACAGTGTCAACCTTATGGTAGTGCTACATGAAAAATTAAATATGACAGTAGGCTCCATCCTTCATTGTACTCAAAATATACATCAGTCTGGACCAAAGTTGAGGGCTAACTTGCTGTAATAGCAGCTAATAATTATAACTGAACTTTTGTCTAATACGCTTTGAGCCATATACAGTTTTAAGGTGTTTTCAAAACTTGTCACTAAAGTGAGGAAATAGGCTTTCGTTCAAGTCATGTTCAGTGTAAACACACAACTCCACTGAACCTATGCACATAGACGCGCATGGCAAACTAAACACAGAATTTGCCATCTAAACCTAAGTGATCAAAACATTGCCTCTTCAGTACACCAGTGGAGCTGGCAGATATGGGCTCTGAGATATCACACAAACACTGTCACTCCCATCAGCCGTGAAGGTGACACTGACAGAAACCCTGGCTCTGCTGCTCCTTAAATACTCAAGGATCATCTTGCAGCCAGCAGAAACTCAATCCACTCCCTATTCTCCTCACCTTACACTGTGATGGATTGACAAGAAGAGGCTGAAGGGTTGAAGGATTACTCAGGCTCATCACATCTAACAAACCACCCACATGGAGGATGCTGGTGGCCTTATGTCAGATTCACAAACTTTGGTTAAACTTTTCTGCGTCCTCCTCCTCGTCTTTTTTAAAGCCTGGACCTTTCCATCCTATCAGACGTTTCCCTCGAGGAGAATAAGTGCTGGCTTTGACTCATCAAAAATGAACTACAAAAGTGATACAGTCAGTGGAGAGTGCCACCGTGAGGATTAAAGAAATAATGCATGATGCAGATTTTCTTTCAACTCAACTCAACTCAACTCAACTCAACTCAATTTAATTCAATTCAATTTTATTTATATGCCACCAAATCAAATCCACAGTCACCTCAAGCTGCTTAATATTGTAAGGCAGACCCTACAATAATACATACAGAGAAAAACCCAACAATCATATGACCCTATATGAGCAACCAGCAGCCGGTTAGGGTGAGAGAAGGAAGACAGGATAAAAGACATGCTGTGGAAGAGAAAGATGTGCTTATTTAAATATAGTTGCAGTTTTTGGCTAAGGATTTATTCCTGGAAGCAGCTGCAATTATCAGATTACTCAGAGTTTAAAGCAGGTTCAGGCTTGTAAAGTAACTGAAAAACTATCTGCGATTAAGGCCTTAATTCAACATAAATCTATGTGAAAAAGAACAATTCATTAAAATCCTTATCCCACAATTTCATTTATCCTATGAAGATGTTCATGGTCAGAATATTCAGGAAACTTTAGTTATTCCAGTTAGATCCAGAACTGTGACTCAGGAAACAGAGTGGCTTGTTCACTGGTCACCATGGTCGGTGGTTTGAGTCTGAGCTTCCGTGTCCTTTTGCAAGAACCAAATCCTAAGTTTCCCAATTTCATCTGTGCAGGATAGAGAGATGTGCCGGATGCACAGAGTAAAGTATATGAATGAATGTGACTCATATTGCTTTAAGTCATCAGTAAAACTAACAAAGTGCTATACGAATGTCACTCCATTCATCACCGAACCACTTTGGTCCAGACTCAATTTTCTCAGTGCTGGACTGATTACACGGAGCTGAGGCTTTACAGGTCGAACAACATTTTGTACAAATAATCATATCACTAGATGATGAATCCTGCAACCTGCAAGGTTGGCCTTTGTATTGACATTTCTTTACAGCTATTGAATGGAACACGCAATGATTGCAGTGGCAGTCATGTTCTCCCTCGACATAAGTGGAATTAAAAAAAGTCTACAGCATACACTGTAGAGTACCAATATGCTGATCTAAGATTGTGATTATGACAAACATACCAGCAACACATTTGCACTGAGAGTATGTAACATGTAGCACGTTCACTTTAACCTTCAGTTCAGTATTGGAAGCTATAATGGCATAGACTGTCAGCTTTGTTAAACTTTTCACTACATTTTAAACATTTAAAAAAGCACTTTTCCTGGTAAATATCAGAGTAACGAAGGTACTGTACCATTACATAAGTAATATAAGGTTCGCTGAGGACATTAAAGTATCATTAATGGTAAAGAATTTTTATTTATTTAGTGGTTGGTTTAAGATAAAGCCACCTGAAATACAGTAAGTTCTTATACAGGAGGAAAGGTCCATGTTTGCATAGCAACCAGTGAACTGAAGTATAAATCTCTGACCAATCAGAGCTTAGTTTGAGTGACCTGTATAACATATTTTAGGACAGATGGTCTGCACTGTTATTTTGGGTGACTTTGGATGTGTGTGTATGTATTTGTTTGTGTGACTCACTGGTGTGACAGCACAAGGAGGTTAAGAGGGGCCACCTGTGTCATGAAGCAGATGATACAGGAGTCATCTCTCTGAGGACAGTGGGAGTCCTGGGAGAGATGCAGCAGTCTGTCACAGACTGGGGTCAAGAGTTCAGGATTACAGGAAAAAAGGCTAGAGTCACAGAGTAAAAGAGTCAGTAAGTGGCTGCAATCAAAGCAACAAATTATTGTTAAAATAAATCTTTTCAAAACAATTAAAAGATATCCCTTTAATAGTGTCACAGATCCAACCTAAAATGACTTTGCAGTTAAGATAGACCTCAAAATGATGTACATTTAACGGACAAAGATTTATATATATACAGTATATAACCAGCCTGCTGAACAAAATAACAGAGGACAGACCCAGCCTTCACCAGAATGCTTAAATAATCAAATTAATTCAAAGAACAAATTCTATTAGGATATTTGAAGAATGATATAATTATTCCTCCACCACATGGAATCTGCAGCTTTTTAACTTGAGATTTTAAAAATATGAGATTCTTAAAACTTGAATAAAATATGTTTTTGGATTCTTTAAAGCTGTTTTGTAAAAATCAATTTCTGAAAGCAGAAGGTTTAAAATGATAATTTCATTTGTAATGCGTGTATTCCCGCCACTATGACACGCTATCCTCTTCATTTATGTCTCTTTGAGCAGTCTAAATATATTCATTACTCTTATTTTCCACATAAAACACATCCATAATGTTAATTTGTGCTTGACATTACACAAAGCTCAGTTTACAACATGTTTATTAGAATGGCAATCTCATTTTCACCCCATCTGAGCTGGGGCGAAGGTCTGGCAGTGACTGGTTGGCAGTATCTGCCATCCTGGCACAGATGCCACAGTGAAAGGGCAGAGTCGGCGTCTGCTGCTACTCCACCAATCTGTCTATCAAATTCTTCTTGGCAAGGCCAGTTGGACAACAGAGAAGTTATTTATTAGAAAAACAAGCTGCAGGGAACAGAGAAAATGTCTGCAGCTCTTTGAAGTGTAATGCTAGAAAAGGTAAACAATAAAAAAGTGGAAAAAAAATGTTGAAAGAAGAGATGGGCACACACAAACTAACAAAGGAAACATGAGCAGGACAAAGACACTGCATCATTTAGAAATTCTCCCATGTCCACAGAAAAGAAAAAGGAAAAAAAACATGCTTCCAGGCAGGCAGCTCCTGTCCTGGATAGAATGACTGAGCAGACCTCTTCCTGACTTATGCAGTTTTTCTAACTGAAACCACAACTATTCACACTGCAGTGTTTAGTTTAGCAGAGACATAGTCCCTTTCAGCAAAGACACACTGTGTTTATTTAACTGTGCAAGTCGGTCATACAATATCACAAATGTATTTTTGTATTCAAACATTTCTCACTGCTCTGTGAGAGTGTCTGGAAATGGTCTGACTTCCCAGACAGTCAGAGATCCTTCAAGTTTTTCCCAACATTATTACCAATATTAGTGTTTGGATTCATATGGATTGGAGAATTTGTATTCTCCAGAAAGATGGTATTAGAAATTTCTCTGTAACTTCTAAAATTATGTAATGATATTGGCTTTTTTTTAACCTCAAAAGAGACAGAAATTACCATTAAAACTGTGAAATTATGTAAAAACTCAGGGATGCTAAGAGCAAGCATGTTTTTAACCACTAGGGGGAGCAATTACCACAACTACTCTTCCCAACTGTTGGTTCAGAGGTCCCACTAATACCACACTTGTTCTAATGCATCAAATAAAAATAATAAAATACGGTGTATCAGTTTTGTTCAGTACCTTCTTTAACTGTGGTATTCTATTAGATCTGACATTGGCTCTAGGAAGACAGTGTGACATTTTTTTCTCAGTGGCTGACCCAGGACTGATCCTGGTTACTATCCTGAGGTCTGGAAACAGCTGCAGAGCAAGGCTGCCAAAGGGAGCAACTATCATCGGTAACCTCCCACCACATTGATAATAGCAGTGTTGGCTTTCTTGCAAGAGGATCATTCACCCTCCATCAACAGGTTTGAAAGGTCTGTCAGTGCCCCAAAGGACAATACAACATAATTTAAACAAGTTTACATGCACTGAACTTCTTTTAATGCAATCTATTTTAATTGGATGAAGTTTAAGATCAAATCATTAAAATGACATGAAATTAAGAAAAGATACAAACAAAGCAAAAAAAAAAAAAAGGACCAATTTTACTCTGGATCATCCTTAACTTAAAATCAAAACTTTTGTCATTGTTTCATCTTGTGACTCGTGTTCAGTGTTAAAAAAAAAAAAACACTATGAAGACATCTGTTGCTTTAGGCCACACTTAAAGTATTAATAATTACTAGACATATCACCAATGCTTAAAAAGCATAAGAACTGCATATAAACTTTACATAGCCAAATCTGGTAAAAAGCACTTGCTCACTTTGCCTAAGAATTTAAAAAGCTTCCCCCCGAGTAGAGTTATGTTTCTACAATTGACTTGATTCAGGATTTTCTGAGTGCCACTTATGGCACTTTGTGACAGCAGCGTTTAGCACAAAGCATCACTGTGCACTAAGGTACAGCTTCTCAGACATCCAGTCTCTTAGCTTGGTTTGTGTGTGAAATGTCTCTGTTCAGACTATCTGCAGCAGCCAACATATCCAAGAGTTTGGCTGCGTGTGTGAATGTGGCATCTAGCTGTGACCGATCGATGTGCATAAAGGTAAACATGCGGTGGGATGCATGTCTGCCTGCAAAGAGAGGCGTTATATTACCTCTAATTTAATTAACAACAAACTGTTCCAAAAATCTTTTAGCAAAACAACTTTTTCATTTTATTTTTAAACAATTATGTGATCATGGGATACTTCTGTATGTGCCATTCAGTCAATAATGTGAATGCTTGTGGATAAACTTTGGTCAAATCTCAGTGTAGCAATGCAGATTCTTCATCCAGAGCATTAGTATTTCTTCCAAAGACTCTATGATGACAGCCTTGCATGTTTCCAGAGGATCTGGCAGAATGCATGCACTAATGACTGACGGCGCCACAATCTCCACTTACTGTCCACATGGATAATGTTTCTCAACAGAAAAAAATGTATTTAAAGTAATTAATCATAAGTGGTGTCTTCACTCATGGCAAAGCTGTCGCGAGATGGGAGAGTGACTCTGCTAAAGGTTACTACCGACCTCAAATGCCAGATATGAAACACTGGCATTTGGATGTTCTGAATGGTAACTTTGCATTGATCTGAAGAGGAGCAGGCAAGACATTGAAGGTGGCGGTGCCTTCCAATTTCAAAAATAGGACAGCACCCAGTGGCACAGGTCTGAGTGACAGGACAAGTGTTGAGCTGGACCCTCCCCTCCCTCATTTGGGGCAGGCATTCCTCTGTGTAAGCAGACACAGACCCCCTCCCATCATATTTCTCTCTCCTTCTCCCTCTCTTTTTCCTTTGGCGATGGTAGTTGGCTGACACGGAGTATGGGTGGGCACACAGAAGTGTGTGTGTGCGTGTGTGTGCTTGCATGTTTGTGTGTTCAGGTGTGAGTGCGAGCTCAGAGGGAAGTCAGCACCCGGACAGTGTGCTAGGCGAGAGCAGGCCAGAGCTCTCCGATGGGGCCCTGACTAGGGCCAAAGCACTGAGGGGGGTCCTCAGATGAATGATTAAAAACCTTAGAAGAAAAGAAAATAACTACAAAAAAGAAGAAAAGATAAAAAAGAAGATCCAGAGAGAAGAACAATGGTTGTAGAGGAAGTGATAATTACATTGTCTGGTGGAGCGCCATGGGGGTTTCGTCTCCAGGGAGGCGTGGAACACCAGAAACCACTCCAGGTAGCGAAGGTAAGGCGAGTCACTCAGTATGTTGGACAGAAGCCAGTATTTCACAGTTTGCTAAGACAACAGTGAAAAGAACAAAACAGTGTTAAAGTCAATAGCGTCACCAAGCAGAAGAGAAACAGCAACAGAGTTTTATTGTGTAGAGCTAAAGGAACATTGGCAGTGTTCAATGTTGGTTTGGGGCCTGAATATGAGTCATCATCTTGTTTGAGAACTTTTTTTATGTAGAGTTGTACTGATGATTGATTGGGTGAACTTTAAACTTCAAGTACAGATAAGTGGGAATGCTAGGCCACCCTGTTGCATATCTTCCTCTGACTGCTTTGCCTGTTAAGCTCAGCATTAAAGAAAATGATAGTAACCCAGAAATCAAGTAACATTTGCAGAAAATATTTTTTTCTGTTGCTGGCCACAGTGCGCCCTACACCTCTGAATAACATCATAATTTCATTCAAGAAACACTTCAATTAACCTGGCCACACCCGATAATCTTGAAGGATACATTCAGTTGGTTTTTTTATTGTAAAGTAAAATTACAAGAGTGAAAAACATACAAGTAAGCAAAATGTAGTGACCTCAGGTTATTTCTTTATAATATATTTGTTTATAATGTTAAAAAAAATCTTTATTCCATTTTTGAGAATTGCAGACTAGTTAAATATTCACATTTCCTTGAGTCCACTGAAGGTAAAGGAAATATTTAACCTTCGAATTCTCACATGGAGTCACTCAGCTCATTTTACTCTCCAAAAGCAAATTCTTCATGGGCAATAATTTGGTACCAACACTTGGCAGAAATGGAGCAGTCCAAATTTCAGTCTTGATCTCCATTTAGGATTTCAGAATGTGGCATGATATGAGATGGGGAACATATACTGGATAAAAGGATTCATTTGGCTCCCAAGTATATAAAAAATAGCACCTCTGATATAAGCTTCTCTTTTTATTTTCTGACTTAATATGTACATTTGTTTGTATTGAACACATTATATTGCACACACTTTATGAATGTATATTAGCATAATATGAAAAATAGATTCATCCACACATACTTTCCATAATTGTTGACTGAGCAGAAGTACTTTTGAAGGTGGCTATTTATAGCTGAGAAGCATCAGGTCTCTAGGTCAGCCAAGGTGTATGTTTCAGCTCAGTATTTAAAAATTAGCCTCATACACTATTTCTGAACATGCACTAATCGTCTTGATGCTAATCGTCACTTCCTTGTAGGTTCACATCAAAAAGAATTACTAATCGTTTGACATCTTTTACTCCAGATTGTTGCTGCTCTGACATCACATATGGCGTGGTGTTAATTCAAATGAAGCCCCCCCCCCCCCCCCCCCCCCCTTTAAAAATGATCTCCATATTACAAAATACAGGAATCTATCTACTTGGCACAGTAGGTCAGGGAAATTGTATTATATCCTGTTTTTTCACAGGATACAGGATAATTTTCAAATTATCCTGTTTTTTCAATTTCAAATGTTAGTATGGCCAGTTCTTCTGTGCAATGAATCTTGCATCCTTATTTGTATAATGCACTGATATATACCTGTACTGTAACTCATTATCTTCCACAGTTGAGTTCATATATAATATTTGCACTGGCAAAATAATTATCCTTTGGAAAATGTTACTGGCTTAGATTGTCTAAGTAAACTTTTAATATGTTTTCATGAGTGATTCTACGTTGTTGAGTTATGAAGAGTGACATGTAGACAAGCTGGCCTCGGGACACCAAGTCACCTTTACGAAGGTGGACAGCTGGTTCTGTCTGATCATCTAAAACAATGTGCTCCTTCACCCCTGAGAGGAGGAAGCTGTAATCTTGTCAGGTCTCACACTATATCATCCCAAACAGGTGGAGCAGTGTGTGGCTGCACTGAAAAGAGCTGGTGTGTCAGTCCTGGGTCTGTGCCGTTGAGACAGCATGTGCATGCTTCTATGTTTATTTATATGACTTTAAGTGTATTTTTGTACTTCCCCATGTGGTGAATGTGTGCACGCATGTAAGGCTATTATAACTGTTATGATTTGTGGCCACAAAGTGACTGCGTGAATGAATAACAGACATCCCTGCCACAAGTAAGCACGGACCATTTTAAAAGGCTTAGCTAAATGGGGACATGGGATTTAATTACAGACAAACTAGAATAGCTGGAAAGAAAACTAGTTAAGGTAACCAAAGCAATGCTTCTCCATCTACTAATTCTAATATTAAAAATTTCTTTCATATATGCCTTCGTAGAGCGTAATCAAAACTGCACTGTTAGCTTAAAAAATAGGAACATCTTCAGGCCTCTGTTTTAGATTTACTATAGCTTGCACAGACCTGAGGCAGTTTAGAGTGGGCAAAACGCCACGGTCCTGACAGACCTTGGGCACAAATAGCAAAGCACCAAATGAAGATGGCTTCTGGCTGGCATTTCCTTGTTAAAGTGTGTATGAGAGCTCCACTCGAGCTGTAATATGTGGCATATGTCTGCAGCAAGATCGAGCTGTCAGTGCAGAATCTGGTCTCTGTCTTTGTCAGTCATTATCACAAACCAATCCAAGACAGCAGCATAGCTCTGTTGTTTTTTTAATTTTCTAATCAAAAGCGTTACAAAAGCTGGTCTTTCCCTGATCATTCTCTGGGAAAAAATTATCACAACTCTGTACTATACAACTTGTACAGCCCTTCAAAGTAAGGTGGCAGGGCTGAGACTTGGCCTCAAGTTATGTTTAGTTTCATAAAATCCTGGAACAATAAAAAGTAAATATGACATCATTCAGCAGGATATGAACAGTTGCACACTCTAAATATTTAAAAGGTATTTCACAGTAAAGGTATTTTGTTTTGGTAGCATGTAATCACTATTAATTTAAAACAGAGAAAGGAAGTTTACTTCCTTTTACTAAGGAAGGTTTACTGAGGAAGTCTATTCTCATTCTTTTATTATTAAAAACTTCTGCTTGCAAGGCCTTTATACCTGATTTAAGACATAAAATGTTATTGTACATGTACAAGGACAATAAAGGGCTATTCTATTCTATTCTATTCTATTCTATTCTATTCTATTCTAAATAGTCCTGGATGTCTCTTCTTGTAGGTTATCAGGGACTTGTACCAAATGACTGAAACAATATTTCTTCATACAACGGGTCAAAAAATTTAGATTTTCAGTTATTTTTAGTATTTCAGCTTTTAACTTGTTTTGCCTATATGCAGGTGCGCAAACGCAGCAAGGCATGCAGGGCTGGGTTGCGGGAGGCTGATGAGCTGGTCTCCATCAATGAGCAGCCATGTGCAATGCTCTCCCATGCCCAGGCCATGAACCTCATCGACAGTTCCCCTGGGATATTACACATCCGGGTCAAAAGGTCAGAAGAACAAGAGAAAGTAAACTCTTCTCAATCTTAAAGCATCAGCAGCTCATTGTAATAGATAAAGAAAAGTGTAAAATGCACTGACTTGATACTTGCTGCCCTGTATTTAAAATGAATTAAAAAACAAGAAGACAGCGTATACTAAAAATAAAAAAAGTTATGATATCACATTCAAAGGTACTAATTGACATTAATACTATTTTAACCTTTGCACTTGTTTTCAGGGCACCTGCTGGTTTTCAGTCTGTGGTGCTTGTGACCCGAGCCCCATCTCCCCGAATAGACAAAGAGTACCGTGCTGCTCTGCGAGCTATGTCACCAAATCACCCTCACCATGCACCTGTCCGCGAAGTCCATCGTAGCCGCTCCACCCTAACCAGCGGCTTGACATCGCCACCTGGGAGCGAGGCTTACTATGGCGAGACTGATAGTGATGCAGATGTGGCAGGCTACGAGAGACAACGCAGGCAGAAACGCAGAAGCCCCAGCAACTCCAACCCTGGGAAACCCACAGGACGAACCTCTCCTGAGGGTGGGGAGACATCAGAAATGAGTGGCTATGACAGCGCTCCAGATGCACATGTTTACCCCCGTTTATTGGATGGTGGAGAGGGAAATGGAGGAGGAGGTCTGCCAGGGGTGGCTAGAAGGGAAGTGATTTACCAACCTCATGGTCCCGGAATGTGGTCTTCCCAGACATCGACAGAGACTTCCTCTATCATATCCTCAGCAGATGACCAAGGGCCACGGGATGCAGGGCAAGAGGAGGATAGTGGCTTTTTAGAGCCTGCCAATGTGCCACTGGTATCCCCTGAGAGGGCAAAGGAGGCTCTGATGCTTGGCTCCCGTAACCAGCTCGTGCCCATGGTGGGTCCTGTGAATAAACCCATCGATGATGAGCTTACAACAACATACATGGAAAAGGCCAAGCAAGCCAGTAAGTACACCTGGAGAAGGCCACTGGGATCAACTTGTGCCTCACATGTAAAAGTTAAATAAATATCCTATTATGATTTGGTGGGAGTTTATGATTATGATACAAATGATCCAAAAATTAAAAATCAAACAAATACGCCTTACCTTTTTCTAAACAGTGCGTCAAGAGAGGTCAGTTATTGATTTAAAACAGCGCTTTAGGGAGCTAAAACAGATCAGTTTTGGAACTACAGTATTTATCTATATATGGTACCTGTTTATAATTACCCTAGAGTCACCAGCCGAGTTTTGAAGCTGGTCATTAGCTATTTATATCCATTGATACTCTGGAAACATCACTGATACCAAATTAATTGTACCAATACTGTCGGAATAGTGTGATATGAAGCTTAATCAAGCTTAATCAAAAAGACTAACGTGTCCAGTGTGATTTGTTTAATATGACAATTAGCAAAACTAGCCACGCATAAATGTTTTTTGAGGTTTGAAGCTCAAAGTGGGTGGGTGTCAAATCTGATAACAGGGCATAGTCATATAGTTTAACGCATGTTCCTCCAGTTATGTAAAAACCCCAGCAATCAACCTAGGAGCCCAGAAAACCAACTGCTTTTTGATATCAGGTGGCAAACCGAGGATAATATCTAGAGCTCTTGCTGCTCTCATCCCCTTTACTCTTTTCTTACTTTTTTTTTCTTACTGTATATTAAAAGAACAATAATATGTGATTTGTTCTGTAATACTCAATAGTACTTTGGTTCTTATTAAAATTGCAAATGCATTTTTATGCTTTTCAAAATGCATCAATTAAAATGATGTGCTTACATAAACCTTGACTCAATAGTTTCACAATCTTTGAAGAGAGGTTAAAAAAATGCGATAGTGATGAAAGCACAGAAAATGACTAAGCATTCTTTCCTAAAATTTGTCATTCTGTCTATCATCCTTAATTGATTCTTGGAATTCCTCCTTGCCATCACTGACATTCTAATGTCCTACTTAAGAACCATGTCCTAAACAAATTAAAATTCCGCTTCATGTGGCATTTATACCAGGGTAATAGAATTAGATTGCCTATGATCTGTTTAATACCATAACAAGTTAAAGGATATGGTATGTATGCCTTTTGAAGTTCTCCTTCCAGTCACCTATGACATCAAAGTTTCCATTAGAATGCAAATACTTTCATTAAAGTTAGATGTCAGAGTACATGACCCTAACAATGTGCAAATTTATCCTTCACCTTAGCTAATGTGATAAGCTCAAAGCTTCTGTGGAATTTTCCTGGAAGTGCTACTGTGGCAAGTTAAGAGATGGATGCCTGTTGGACAGGCAGACAGGACAGGTTTAGAAGCTTATGTCAGAGTTCATTCTTTCAAAGGCTAAATCTTTTCCTTTTGAAATTCTGACCCTAAGATTTACTTTACATTATGCCACTGCATAACAACTTCTAATAGTTTTGACTTTCATATCCTGCAGAACTGAACCGAGGGGATACACAGCAAGACAAACAAGTAAAGGAAGCCAAAAGCAAGTGTAGAACAATCGCCTCTCTTCTGACAGATGCTCCTAATCCTCACTCAAAAGGTGTGCTAATGTTCAAGAAGAGAAGGCAGCGCTCCAAGAAGTACACACTCACTAGCTTTGGTAGTGTTGATGAGGACAGGTGTCAGGACTCACAAGAGGAGGATGGGGTACTTCCTGGCAGTGAATCTGAGTTTGATGAGGAAGGTTTTTCATCAGTTCCGGACCCGACTTGGGACAGTGACTATCTGGATATGCTGGAAAAGAGGGCAACAGCAGGTACTGAAGGTCGTGGGGATGGAGCAGAGGATGCTCCGAGTCCAGGTTTGAGTGACACTGTGGGCAAGGGTGCCCAGTTATTTGAGCAACAGAGAAAAAGGGTTGCTGAGCATGCCAAGAAGGCAGAAGCAGCAAAACCTCAAATACCTCCACAATCCCAAGTCCATGAGGAACCTCAGATACTCCAGATGTTTCAGTCACAACAAGAAGTAGAGCCACAAATAAACTTACAACCTCAGCACATAACACTACCTGGAACTATATCCACACAATCAATCCTATCACAAGCCCCAGGTCCAGTTCCTGTTGCATCCCGTGGAATGACTAATGGAGACCTATCCTACTCTGCAGTCAGCACAGCTAGCATGGAGGAGTCATCTCCACCAGTGGCACCCAAACCAGCTACTGCCTCAGTTACCATTCTGACCAGTCCTGGTCAACCAGCCGAAACACCATTGCCAGAACTACCTGTGAGTAATGTTCTCAACAGGACAGCACGTCCTTTTACCCCTGGCTTTATCAGCATTCGGGCTGCAACTGCCCCTGTGACGTTCCGGCCACCTGTCACAAAGACAACCCAGCGTCCTGCCTCAACAGCTGTTGTGCCGCCACCATTTTCCACTACATATGAACTAGACATTAACAATACAGCAGGAGCTTCACAGCTATCCCCTGGTACTTCATCAGTGATCTCGCCACAAACTTCCATACTTCAAAGTTCCTTGGTCTCAAAGCCAGAAGCTCCTGTTACCTACCACCCTCCATCCCTTTCTACTTGTGTGCAGTCAACACCACCAATTACTACTGTTCAGCAGGCTCCATTTCCAATTGTGACTCCAGCCTCTATTCCATCAGTACCACCAGCACCACATGTACCAGTGATTCTAGTCCCTGGTCCACCTACATCCCAAATTCCTGTGTCAGCTGACCAAGTTATCACAGTGTCTCCACTTCAAACACCAGTTGCTCAACTACCACTGCAATCTTCAATTGCACCTTTGTCTCAAGTGTCAGTGGTCTCCCAGTCTGAAACTGTAGCACCAACCCCAGTTCCTGGTCCAACAGGTCGCACAGGAATCTTGCTTGAGGCTCGAAGGCGTAATGGGAAACCCAAACCAATGTTCAATGTGCCAGATGTTAAAAAGAAATCCCCCAATCCTGAACTGTTGTCTATGGTGCAGAATCTGGATGACAGATCCAGCCGACACAACTATGGCCAACCACCCGACGAGAATATCTATGATGATTCTGAGGAAATTAGAAGTGATGAGGCTGGCATAGGAAAGGTGCCTCCTCCAGTGGCACCCAAACCACGAGTTGTTCACGAAGCTCCACAGATTCTCCAAGCAGGAGGTAAGGGGGCCCAACTGTTTGCCAAAAGGCAGAGCCGTATGGGTATGTATGTAGTGGACACTCCACCCGAGACTACTTACCAGAAGGAAGGGACAATGCACAGTGCAGCACAACCCCTTGGTTCCTCCCTCAATCCTTCACTTCCTTCTCAATGGAAATACTCCCCAAATGTCCGTGCACCGCCCCCAATTGGGTACAACCCACTTTTGGCCCCATCTATCCCTACTGGGCCTCAGAGAGAAACAAACAAGCCAGACAACAGGGGTAGAGGAAGCTCTCCAAGAGAGGGCATCAAAGCACTGGATTTCATGAGAAGGCAACCCTATCAGCTCAATTCTGCCATGTTTAACTATGGGGGCAGCGCTGCCAATCTAGCAGCTATGCCTTCTTACCAAGCCCAGCAGCGTGACTACATACCACCAATGGTGGGAAGCTCCTTGACCTCACCAAGGCAGATCCCCGTCAAAACAGCCCGTGTCTATGAGGTCAAGCGATTCTCCACACCTACACCTATGTCCGGTCCATCTCTCGCTCCTAAAGTCCTCGCACCACGCTCAGCTACTTGCCTTGGAGAACGTTTGACTCACTCTGGCATGACCTCCCCACCTCCTGAAACCTTCACTCCAACTCCAGTCTCTGCCTTGACAACAGCACCAGACAGTATACCAACCCCAGCTGCACCTCTGTCCCAACCAACTGGACCACCCAACCTTCCAAAATTTTCTGCCACTCCCATTCCAAACCCAGTGCCCCCTGCAGTCCCAACACCTTATGCTCCAGTGTCATATACCACTGGGCTCCAGTCAGCCAAACAGTTTCAGAGTGCTCCTGAGCTCAGCATCCTTGCCTCTCTGCCTCCACTCAAGTCCAACCCAGTACAGGCACCTAAACCACGATTTGTGGCCACCAAGGGAGGTGTTCAGCCCCGTGTCTGGAGGCCAGGGGCAATCTGAGGGCAATGAAGCAGTCAGTACCATGCTTGG
This sequence comes from Maylandia zebra, assembly GCF_041146795.1. Taxonomy (NCBI): domain Eukaryota; kingdom Metazoa; phylum Chordata; class Actinopteri; order Cichliformes; family Cichlidae; genus Maylandia; species Maylandia zebra. Next base: position 10,634,528 of record NC_135179.1, on the reverse strand, counting down.
ACATCTTCATATTCATGAAAAGGCTAATTAATCATGGACAGAAATATATCTGACAATTTTGTTAATTGGTTGATAGAAAAAACATGGAGTTAAAGATGTTTTATGCTTTGGGAAACTGATGGGCAAAGATCAGGACTCATCTGCAAAAATTAGCTGCTGAAGTAACATAAAATGGCAATTGAGTATGAAATTGAAATATAAAAAACAGGTGAGTTAAGTTAAATGAGAACAAAAGATTTTTTTTTTTTTGCTCAAAATGCTGCTTATCACATTTATTTTGCTGCAAACAGATTAAATGAGTCACACTAGTTTTAAACTATATTGCCATACACTGTATAGCCCACCATATGCCTGTCCTGGGGGAGGTTTGTGTAAGGCTTCTGGAGATCTCTTCTACTAATTTAGCGGAAAACCCATCTAAACAGAGCCTGTACTGAATTATTCTTTGAAACTTGAAATGTCTGAAAAGTGAACAATGAATGAACGAATGCCATTATGAGCAAAGCTCAAACCACTAAAAATATATGTTGTGTGATGTAGACTGGAGTAGGTGGATCTTATAACATGTAATTCACAGTACTCGCCCTATTCAGTCATGTACACTCATGGGTGTTTAAATGATGCTGTTTTTTAAACACCTCAGCTCGCTAGGGTCTATAAGTGAAGGCAAGGTTTGCTCTTGCAACAAGTCAGATACCTCCACTCACTATAACTAGAGAGAAATGCTATCTTTTTAGCCCAGGTCACAAACAACAAGTGCCTGGGCTGTCACTGAATGAACACTTGTTACTGGATATCACTGCTTCTATTTACCACCTAGACACACCAGAGTCATATAGTTGCACTTTGCAACTATATGTAAATTCATAACTTTTATTAAACAAATAACACAGATGAAGAAATGTGTATTTTGTTTTGTAAAGTTGTAATTTATTCAGAGGGAATGCATGGGGAAGTAGATAGACAGAGAAGCACTGGCCCTTCTGAAAGGGTTCATGAAAAGAGAGCGGCTGTGGAACGAGGACATATTTAGGAGTAATGGGGTCACAGTTCTGGTGTTGCCATTTCACTGAAGTGGTCACAATCAAAGTCAGACTTCTGTCTGTTGGTTTGATACCTCACAGCCTCTAGAAATTAAATTAGAATGACCAGGAAAGTTTGAGCCATGAAGTTTGTTGGACAGAAGCACAGAGGTTTAGCTGTTGTGTTCTAAATAACAATGGGTGCTGTTAAAAAGTAAGGAGAAATATGTTTGATGAATATGTGCTTCCAAAGACTGAATATGTTAAAGGAACAAGTAAGAAACACAGAAAGACTGTTGTGTTATATTTGTGGTACTCTTGGTAGATTTTTTTTTTTTTTTTTGATTTTTTACCCTTTTTAAAATACAGTTTCTCTTCAAGCTTGTTCTTGTTTTCATTATGTCATTAGAAAACTAGATCTTAGATATAAATATGCTGAGGTGTACAGTGTGAGTTTCTGAAAGTACATGGATTAAATAATGAGTGTGAAAAATGTTTGTTATTAATGCTGAGTAGAAGTTTATACTGAGAGATGACAAGATATTTTTAGAGGAATAAAATTAGACTTCAAGGCTCTCCAGCTGTCTGACATGTCTGATTTTATACTGCCCTCTGTTGGTTAGTCTTTTAGTGTATGACAAAAAGCATGCAGAAATGGAACTTGTAACTGAACAATGAAGTAAATGTAACTGTATAGTAGTTTAAACATTAAAAAAGGATTAAAAGATAAAAATTATTACCAGTGCAGAGTTTGTTTGTTTTTTAACTTCAGACTAATTTTATAAATTACATAGGTTTGTAGCTCGTTAATAAAAATAGTAACTCAGATAATATAATAGAATATGAATTATATTTTCACATAAGGAACCTATTGGGTCATTCTATGAAAAAATCAGTGAGTGTGTCTAGCTTGATTAGAATCAGCTCATTTTTGTTTGTACAACAACTTTATCACATTTAATAAAGCCATGAAAAATTCTACCTTCAATGAATATTTTGTGAGTTCTTAAAGTATAGATAAAGATCAAAATTCTAACATTGGAGCTAGCCACATTAAAATTTCAGGGCTGGAAAATACATTTAAGTATTGTTAAAAATTGTAGGTAGATCAAATGCACAACCACTCCAAATGTCACAATTTAAAGCCAAAGTGTAATTTCTTTCTTTTTTTCTATAAACAGCTCTGAGGATCTATATTATGGGATATATCCTAGAGTAGCAAAACTCCATCAATTTAATGTGACAGACTAACAGACATGACCATTTAAACCTTGGATGTTTCATCATATATTTCACAGGAGGAAACTTCAAAAACTATAGTATGGGGTAAAGTTTTAAGTATCATATCATCATATTGGAGAGATACCCGGTCAGTACAATTTATAGCATACAACATGTCCTTTTTTGTATTTTCTAATGTTTTTTTTTTCTCATTTTAAACACAAATGTTGAAGCAGTTGTTTGAGATTGAGTTAGCTTCTTTTTGACATATTTCTTAGAGCTAAATTGTAAAGATTCAGTGTTTATTACTTCTGCAGTTCCAAGAGTCATCTTTTTGACTAATCTTTGTCTTACTTTCTTACTTTTCAGTAAAGACTCTAGGAGTGAGCTAAATCTGGACATTATACATATATAAAATGGGCGGGGGTGGTTTGGTGTATAAAAAAAATACTATTTTCACTTTTTTTCTGTTAGTAAGATTAAAAATTAATACTCAAAAAGTGCATTATCGTTGGAAACTTGTTGTTTAATGCCATCTATTCATTTCCCAACACACAGAATGTGTGATTCTATATCTGGAACTCAAAATGTATATTCATGTATAAATTTTGACTATAATGTAATGCAATAATGTTATATGGTTGTACTGTGTGTCAGTATATTTTTCTTTCTTTCTTTTCTTTTTGCCTACATGAACACTTGCCACTAAGTGGTGCTGTGGGGCATCAGTGTACACTGACAGTACATTAAAAATGGCCAAGCCCCACACTCACATGGGAGGCTATATATAGAGCTGCTAATATCCAAACATAATACTCTTTATTTATAAAGAAAATGAATTGTTGCCAGGTCCCTACTGTAATTAAGAGTTGCTTCTTAATTTACCTACTTAAAAAAAGATACATTAAAAAAGGGGCCTATGGAAAGTTTCTATTTCAAGATGTGCAGAAAACATCCCGTGGAGTGTTTTCCATGGGCTGTACTAGAAATAAGACATCTGCAGCAAATCTTAGTGCTTTCCATTTAATACTTCGTTGAAATGTGATTTGAATTGATCAAAAAAGGGACATGGATATTTCTACATTTCATATGAAATAATGAAATGTATGCAGAGGTATGTATAAAAATAAAACACAAATTTTAAACAGTGTCACCATTGTTATTTAAATATAAGACTTCAGTTGGTTCGAAGAAAGACTGAAAACATGTCACTTGTTACAAGCACTTCTCTGCAGTGATCATTTTGATAAAAATAGATAATTTTCTTTAGATTTCGGAGGCCAGAGATGAGCCAAAAAATTATGAGAAATCAAGACTTTATGAAGAAGAGCCTGAAGAACCTTTTTGAAATAAAGCTGACCTGAGTAATATTTAAGGAAGTTAACCCTAAGAAATAAAGGAAACTAACAATATTGGGCATTTGTATTGATGTCAAAAACCCAATGTCTGATGGCTTTCCTACATTTCAGAATCGTGCATCATAAAATATTTTAGAATATATAAAGTAAAATAAGATACATCTTACTTGGAATTGAAGTTTAACTTAAGAACAATGTTGCACATAGCATATAGATCAATTGTACTTTAATACAGTCAAACATCCAAACAGAGCCACAAAGTTACCAGTTGCATTTTCTACTTTGATTGTGTGCTCAAAAACACTAGAACAATACAAAGTTAACTGACTTTCAGAGAAAGTTGCTGCAGATTTAGTTAGTGCTTCAGAGTCAAAGTTTTCTAGATCGAATTAAGCACATAAAATCTGACTCACTCAGGACCCCTGGGATTATTTTGGCAACTAACAATCATGTTTTTATAAATGTATATTAATTGTAACAGTAATATTTAAAAATGACACATTCATATTGTGTCAATTTGTACATATGATACCTGTATATACCTGTATATTTACCTTTTTAAAATTTGCACAAAAAATAAAAAATTCACACTAAGGAGAGTTATAGAGTTACATACATGTTTATACAGTCATATGAAAAAGAAAGGTAAATTAAAGTACTCTTTTACTGCTAGCATAGGAATTAAGGGGTAAGTGGCAGCCAGGTGCTAATAATCAAACACTCGTTAGGCTTCAATTCAGCAAAACAGTTTGCTGGATTGAAGCATTCAGTTGCGTTGGCACAATGTCACAAGCTTCCCAGTAGTGGATATCCCAGCAAATTTAATTCCAAGGTCAAACCATGCAATGCTCAGAGATATTACGGGGATTTGGGTTTGTTTTTGCAGCCACAAGATCTAGACACCTTGCAATTACAGAGTCCACCACCTCTTTTTACAAAAGCATTCTATAGTCAGATGTGAGGCCATCTCCTTGGCAGTTCAAGCATGTCATGAAACAGGATAAGCACAGCAGCAAATCTACTATGGAAAAGCTGAAAAACAAAAGAAAAGAGTGCTGAAATGACCCAGTCAAAGACCAAACCTCAACCCAGCTGAAATTCTATGGTGAGATCTTGAGAGGGCTGTGCATAAATGAATGCCCACAAACCTCAATGAACTGAAGCAGTGTTGTAAAGAAGAGTGGACCAAAATTTTTCCACAACAATGTAAGAGCGTAAAGTTACATAGAGAAAAATTGCTTTAAAGTTATTGGTGCTAAAGGTGGTTCTACAAGCTACTGAATGTACTTAGTTTTTCACAGGCTTGCATAGACCCCTGTAAAACCTTTTTTTTCCCCACATGATCATATGCCTGTATTGCATGCTATTATCATCACTATAATAATGTAGAAAAAATCGAATAATGTTAGACCCTCACCTAAAGGATAACTCTGTTGTTATGACAATGTAAGTACGTATATTTACTGAAGACTTTTTAAGCCCTGGGAAAAGTTGTGACGTCAAAGGCAGGTTGTGTATTTGCACACAAGAAAGCAAAAATTTGTGTTTTCTTTAAAATGGAAGATATACAGTTACCAGTAAGGATACTAATGACATATCTTTGGTAGTTTTGGGGTTTGCACTCCACCACATTCAGATGGTTTGCACAAAATGTTTTAAATATCTGTCACCTCATTGTCTGCATGTCCATCACATTCAGTAGTTCAGGGAAACTGAAAAGTCTTTCTGTGTACCCTAAACACACCCCAGAGTCCTCTGAGGTTATATTATAGTTGGGTTCTGTCCCCCTCACTCTTTGCTACTAAATATAGGCTTCTGAGCCATCTGTGAGAATGATTTTGTTCCCTTAATATCACCATCAGCAGTTTCAGCTGGCCAACAGAGACTTCTCCCCTGACTTTAATGCCCCCCTGCCCCCTCCTCAATCCCTATTCATACACCCAACCTCAACCTCCTCCTCCCGTCTTGATACGAACACCAACAGCCCCAACCCCCTGAAAGAGCTGCCATCTGAGTGTTGGTTGGGTTTTGCACTTCCCGGGACCTGGGTCCAGGCGAACGTAGGGTCAGAGGCACTGAGGGATTTGTAAACTTGTGATCGAGATCACCAACATTGGTCCCTCGGTCTCCTCTTCACTGTTTGGTATTTATAGGTCTGTCTTTCTTGCCAGGACAACAACAAAAACTCGGTGAGTGGATCTACATCCCACAAATCACTGTGTCCATTTGTTCTACCAATCAACTGACAGCTGATAACTGGGAGGATTTCAGTTTTGCATAGTGCAAAAGCCGTGAGAGGGATTTAACATGCAATGTGGTCCCACTCATATTTCTGCAGCTGATCTTAAGGAGAAACTAATGCAAGACCTCAAGAGTTCAATAAATAAAAATGATCAGTTAGCAGTTTAATTTTATGACAAATAATTAATTGCAGATGCAACATAGCTATAAAAGTTCCTTTGCTGTTTTTAAAATTATCAAAGGAGTGGTTAAATGTGCTGATCATCTCACTCGGTGGGTGTTGCATATGTTTTATATGGCGCTGCCAAACCCTGAGAGGGGTTGGTAAATCTGAGAACAGACTTGTCTGAGCCTTTAATTATTTAAGGGAATTAAAAGACAGTGTTGAAAATCCTCCTCGTTAACATCCATTAACTAAACCAGTTTGTACACCTGTTTTGAGAGATGGCCAAATATATAGTCAGAATTGTTTTGTGGAGGTGTGTTCTTAAGGGTTATGTTGAGCCCATTTGATAGCCGAATGACGCCATTCCATGTCGCTAAAATGTCTTGGCTGGAAATGGCTTTTAAAAATAGCTTCAGTGGGTTGAGTTACAGCCAGTAGATGTGATGTGATGTTTTGCCACTTGATTGGGCCTTAAAGAAACTGGTGAGAGCTGAAAGTGTTGATACCTGTTCAGAAAGATAAGAAACTATGTAACGCACGCATATAATTACATGTAAACCAGATGCATGTCTTTCACAGTGGATAGCTTGGCCTATGAGATAGAGGGAAGTTTTCCCACCTTTATGTTTCCATGCAAGAGACTGTGATAAAATATTATGAATAATTCCATCATTTTAATAAGCCCGAGGCTTCTGTCTCAACCATAACATGGTTCTGTTTACATTGGCACAGACTGTGTACAGATCTTGTGTCTCCAAACAAAACTGAAACACATATTGAGCTATACGTTTCCTTCGAGGCAGACATCTGTTTCACTAGAGAATGTAAGAAATCTGAGGGCACTGACATCCCGTTTGAACTTGAAAAATGAGGAGGGCCCTTGCTGTCAGTCTGTCTGATACATTCAGGTCCCGGGGATTCACTTTCAGGCGTGGTGGTAAAGTGTTGATGGTTGAGAGTTATTTTGTGGCTATGGTGCAAATCAATGGTAACACTGAAGCAACAACACCCCTTTCAGTGCAATTAAAGCTTTACAGTCAATTTATGATTTATGAATTCCTTTGAATATGGATGTGTAGTGTGAAATAGAAAACTACAACTGAAGGTATCAATTACTTTGTCTTATTTGGTTTCTATTTTGTTAATTTATGTTTTTTTCATACTAAACCTCTTAAAGTTTTCTATGTTATTTATCTAGACTTAATCCCTTTAAGGAGCTTCTTTTTTCTGGAGAAGTTTTGATATTACTTAACATTAATTAACTTTTGAGTCTTGAACATAAGGATTTCATTGCTTAAGTATGTGTTCAGGTTAATATCATCACTTGTTCTACATTTTTCTAACCAAAGGTAATGTTCTGTGTTCTCCCCTGGCCCCTCAAGTCATGCCTCTGGGTACACCTGCTCCCCTAACCAAGCGGAAAAAGCCCTCCAAGATCATAACTGACCTATCACATATCCCTCAGGATGGTAAGGCTTACATAAAATGACGTGACTATGAAACCAAGTTACCACTGCTCAGTAGAGCTCTTTCATATAAACACAGTACACAGAAATACACGGTGGTAAAACAAAAAGGGGTACAAATATTAGAGAACTAGCTGCTTATTTGCAGTACAATTAAGTCAATCTACTTTACTAATAAAGGATACCGTTCTTTAATGAAACAATGTTTATGAGTTAGTACTACTTTCAACCTCATTTACCAATGTTAGAGCCATTGTTTGGCTCTCACTTACGTAGAATATGAGTCAGAGCCAGAGGCATCGGAGTTTGACCTGGGAACAAAGATCAGAACTCCTAAAGACATCATGCTGGAGGAGCTTTCCCTGCTGAAGAACCGAGGATCCAAGATGTTCAAGATGAGACAGCAGAGAGTGGAGAAATTCATCTATGAGAACAACCCTGACATCTTCAGTAGTGAGTCCATGGTGAGAGCCTAGTTCATAAACAAAATAAAGTCTTGTTTGTCACTGCAATGCAAATTTATTGACACTAGGTTGATAATCCAAGCAAATTTGAGGCAAATAAATCTTGAATTAGCTTTGAATCTCATGCAGAAAGGTAACACCTGAAGAACTGTATCCTTACCTTTACAATTTTGCTTTTGTTGATATAAATATTTGAAAGAAACCTAGTACCAGCATGCAGATGGTGATTATTTAAATGTAAAGTCACCTGGGCTTTAATTATAATCATACTGATCAATTTTAACAGTGATATAAGAGGGTTTTTTGGTCTTGAAGCAGATAAAGACCACACAATCATAATTTTAACCTAAACATAATGCTCAAGTCCTGATCATTATTATTCAGTAAATACAAATCAAAGCATTGTATGGTGTATGATTGATTATAATGGTGATACTTTGCTCTATATGGGGTGGCTGAAGCTCTGGAGATAGAGCAGGTCATCTGCTAATTGCAAGGTTGGTGGTTTGATCCCTGGCTGCTCCCACTTTGCATACCAAATATCCTTGAGCAGAACACTAAACCCAAGCTGCATGAATGTGTGTGAATGTTAGATAGATAGCATTTATGCATAGAAAAAAATGGTTGTGTGAATGAGGCAAGTTGTATAAACAGCTTTGAGTGCTCAGGTACAGTAGAAAAGTGCTATATAACAACCAGTCCATTTACCCTTTCTTTCAGGACAACCTGCAGAAGTTTGTTCCCTCCCTGGGAGGTCAAGTGGGAGGTCAAATAATAAACCTCGGTGGGCATTTTGTTAGCAAGGAGTCTGGACGTCTGAATTTTGTAGGGCTACAAACAGGAGGAGGGGCCCCTGTGCCTCCCCCAAAGCCTGGAAGCAAAGGAGCAGGAGGAACGGGAGGTGCAAGTGGAGCAGGAAGTGCAGGAGTTGGTGTGGGCGAGAAAGGTGGAAAAGGAGAAGGTAGTAGTGAGTGGTCTCCACTAAAAGGTTTGTCTAATTTCTTTTTCTTTTGGCCATTTGTAGTGCAATTCTGTTTTAGGTACAGAGGGCCATTTCTCCAAAAATTATTTAAAATGCATTAAGAAAGTGTGTTTACAGCTTGAGAAATACATCTAGAAGGACAACTGTATAAATTAATAAAAAATAACAGTGTACACGATATATGTATTTATTTTTTTTTAAACCAAATTACATATATCTATTAAACACTGAACTATTCAAAAATGTGTTGAATATTTGTATTTGCTTTCTTGCTAAAAGTACTAAAACCACCATGACCAGCTGGTTAGTTAGCTAAGCTTGGCTTAAAGTCTGGAGAAAACTGATAATGAGCAACTCTAAACCTCATTATTTGATATGAGGTACTTTGTGCGTTTAATCTATACACAAGCCTTAGTGCAAAAAACCCAAACAGGTTCCAATATGAGGTTATCAAGAAAGCACTGCAGGAAGTCGCAGTTTCTGGCACAGTGCAGTTCAACAATAGCCTAGGGCCAGTTAAAAAAGTATGCTGGACAAGTTGAATGGCCAGCTGCTGGTCTTTTTGGGCTAGTAATGGTGTTTCATCGAATGGATTCACCTTTGAAGCAAACAGTCAGTATTCTGATATCAAAATACAAATAAATATCCTTTATTGAACCACCAGTTCTGGTAGTTTTATAAGTGAAAAAAATTAGATCTTTTTAGCTGCTCCTACCCCTCACATTGTTGCATAAAACAACAGCACAACTAAATTTAGAAAAAGCTAAAATAAAATCTGTCTGTCTGCAGATAAATTGTGCTGGTTTATTTTGCCACAATCTTTCAATTTCTAGTAGCAATACCTGCATAAGAGGGGCATTTCAATCATGCCACAACCTTTATTTTTAAGTTTTAGTTACCAGCACATGTGGATGACTTTCTTTACAGGAGGTGGAAAACATGGCGGTACTAAGCAGCAAATTCATGTGAAAACCTATGTGTCTCCATGGGAGAAGGCCATGAAGGGTGATGAAGGTCTGTTAGCCACTCTACAAACCAATATGCCACATCCCAATGCCAAAAAGGAATTACTCCAGTACAAGTGTTTCAACAGGTAGTTCCCTTGAGGTCTGATATGTAGAAGATTTGTGAAAAAAAAAGGAGCTTTAATTAACCTTTCACCTTGGTTTGACAGGAGTGCCATGCCCTACGGCGGTTTTGAAAAGGCCAATCAGTTTCTGAAATTTCAGCTGCCAGAAGCTGAGGCAGCCAAAGAAGAGCCTGAACCTGCAGTGGTGTACCATCATGACATTAGCTGCCGGCCTTCATTCAATCGCACTCCTATTGGCTGGGTGGGCAGCAGTGAGCCCAGCAGCATTCACATGGAGACGGATGCTGTGCCCTTCGATGGAGAGACCGACGAGCTGTGAAAGCATATTAATAGTGATTACTATGCACATACTCACACACAAGAGTAACTGCATGCATACACCATAGCATGCACACACAATAGTTGAGCTTACAATTAACTATTACACTAATGAATTTGAATCTCCCAGTGTGGACAGTTTAAAGCGTACAAATAAAATGAAGTCCTGATCTTAACATGCTCTGTATTTGGTTGTAAAGCGACAAGTTTTATTTGTTATGGGGAGATGAAACATCAAATGTCTATTTGATAAATTTATAAGTTGAGCCAAGCAGTCCTCTAATTTGTCTGAAAGTTTGCTATTGTAGGTGAAAAATTGCAGATTGTCCCATTGAGGAATGAATCATATATGATGAATAGGTGATGAATGCTAAGTCACTATTGTGCATGCTGTCTGAACTTGTTACCATAACTGTTATCGCTCAACATTGTCTTTTTTTGTTGTTACAAATGTCTGATGATTTGCTGCGCTATAAAAACCTAAAAACTTGTTTAACTCAATATGCATGCTGTTGCTGATCCCTTAACCAAACAAAACAACACAACACAGTTTCTCCACAATAAACTGTAACACTGTAAATAATTTAGTGCACTCTGAATGAATTCTTGGAATATACAGTATTTGTATGTACAACGTAAATTTCAGAAATGTTATTAACTATTTGGATGTCGGGGGGGAGAAGAAGAAGTGAACAAAACAAAAAAAGATCATCCTTATCATGCCCATGTCATATTGTGTACTCACTTGGCAAATGTCATGTGTGCTGAAACATTAATGGGAACTGGGACATTTAAGCTAGTTTACGCAGTTTAACAGTTCTGTATTTAATTACTCTTCTAATTTTTCATTCAAGAAATGGAGAGTAATATAAACAACAACAACAAAAAAAACACATACACACTGATGTCTACAGTATTATCTGAAAATTCCCGAAAGTCTGGCAAATACCTGGTAGCTTAAAGTAAAAACAAAATAAGAAATCGTGAGTAACTGCTATGAGTTCGGCTGAACTTCCAACACTAAAAATGAAAGCACGACTAAAGTACGTTTCTATTAATAGTACTTCTCCAGCTAAGCAACTCCCGCACAATTGGGGGCAGTCATGTTCCAAAAAGTTCTAGCCAAGGAAAAGCAAAAAGAAGAATGCCATACCTTTGAATGTTGGATACCGGGGGAATCTACTGTCCAAGCACTATTATACAGTAAAGTCTGCAATCTACAACAACGCAATGGACACCAGCCCAGTGTTACTAGGTAACATTACGAAGTCTTCAACCGATGAGCTAGCTTAGCTAAATATGTATTTTGGTGGGATGGCTTACGGAATTTCCCAGGAAACCTCGCAAATTAATACCCAAATTTGCATGTTGAAACATACATGCACCGACTTTATGTCAGTGGGCTCTTTTTAAGTTGAAATACCGAGACGGTTTCTGGTATAGAGTAAGGTTAACTTGTTTAGGCAGCTGAGAGGGTCGATACGTCATGGCCAGCAACCTCTGGACAGTGTTACCTAGCGACGGCAGTGCTAGCCAACAGATTAGCACTGACAAGCACTGCCGTCGCTGTGCGTCCTTCAGTCAGTAGAATGAAAGAAAAAACAAAAAACACGTAATTTCCCTCCACACAAGCTTCTGCTGTGTTTCAACTAAAGGATACATCTCAGGGTATATTGAAGTGTGCATTTAATATAGGTTATGTGTGAAAATCAGTTTTAAAAGTAAACTAAAGAAAGTTCTCCCACCTTTGTAGTCTTCTTGTTATCTTCTCTTTGTGTTGTATATGCACACCCAAACAGTGTATTGAATATGAGAATCACTAAGAAGTATCACTACTGAACTATTTACAGTGTCTTGTTGCCATTTTTCGTGGTTTCCTGCATTAAATTGGTAAAATAGACTTGTATAAGCACTACTGCATTGTTTAACTATTTATAACATGTGAAAGCAAGAGTTTTTTTCTAAATTATTAATTTTTTTTTAGCACATGAAGTGAGTCAGAACTACAGCAGATAGTTTCCAAACATAACTCTACTAGGAATTATGCTGAGTGTAATCTTGGTCTGTGGTCATTTTAATTTTTTTTAGGTATACGATAGCGGATTGACTTTCATTGATGGGATCCATATCTAAAGCCCAGTTGGCTCCCTTGCCAAGGACAGAGGTCCTTGTCTATTGGGTGCTTTCCTTGGGCTCTCATCTCTACTCTTTCTATCAACTTCACAGGTTCAGCAAAGGTATAGTAGAAATATGACTACTGAAATCTTAGTTAGATAAAATGAGAAAAAATAAATAAATAAAGCTGTTATATCCTGTTTTTGGCCCAGAGTATGAAGTGGGATTAGAGAGAGAATTCCAGTTGGAAAAGGGCCTTGTTAAAGGTTTTAAAAGGGTAAGTTCAGTGCTGAATTGATAGAAAGCCATGTCTGAACCAACAGACTAGATTTTAAGACTTATAGTGTACTAAAGGTTTGTGGTAATTTCCAGTTAATTTTAAATTTAGAATAACAAAGTAATAATTTTAATTTAATCAATGCATAGAAATAAAATACCTTAACAGATTTGCATTGTTTAAAGCTGCTTTTGAACAGGTTTCAGGTGTTATAAGTGCATTGTTTTGTTATCAGGACCCTTTAGATTTTGAGTGGAATTTTTGGACTGACTGGGCTAAGCACTCTTTACTGTGGACTCTGATTGGTCATGCTGTCTTATCAAGATTAACCAGCATCTTTTACCCCAAGGTATGAAGCTGTTGCTACAGTAATCTTTAAATATAATATAGGTGGCAAACAGTTTAATCCCACACATTTTTATGTGTTTTTCCATCAGCTTAGAGTGCCAGCACTTGCGATATATGGCTTCTTAGCAGCCAGCAGTGTTTTGGGGATTAAAGGTGTGAGTGTGCTGCTGGTACATCTGGGCTTGTCCTTTTCTATGGCCCAGCTGCGAAAGCCCGCTCTGTCGTGGGCATGTAACCTGCTGCTGCTCTACACACCTCATATCAACGAACTTCAAGACATCCAGGTGGGTTGACTTGGCTTTAACTCCTACAATAAATCTTTTCCTGTATGCTTGTAGGTGTTCTGAACACCTACAAAGCAACACCTAGTTCAAAAACTAACACAAAAATAGTAACTTTGACTGCATCAACAACAAACCACAGACTGTTCTGCAAAAACTGTTTTATTTCTACATTGGTATTCGCAGACAAACACAAAGCCACTAAATCCTACACAAGGGGCTTGTGTAGGATTTAGTGATATCTGCCAGTGAGTGTTTTTTTTGTCCCATCCGTTTCTACTGTGTCCCACTGTAGAAACAGTGGCAGACTAATCCATCTGTAGATATGAAGAGATCATTGTAAGATGGTAAAAACACAGCAGTTCATATTTCCAGGAGATTATATGTCCTTTAAAACATGAAAAAAATATTTTTTAACTGCTGTCCCAGCTGTCATGGGGCAAAAGGCAGGGTATATGCTGGACAGTTTACCAGCCCATGACAGGGCTTTATAAAATATATAAATAATAATGTTAAACTAGTTTTTTTGTAAAAACCTTTTGTTATTCTGTAGCAGCATGATATCCAGTTACAATTTGAAAACTTCCTTTATCCTTGTGATTGTTACTAGATGTCATATTTGCCAAGAACACAAGAGGGCGCAAAATACTAAGGGAACCATTTGGTCACTTGCCTCCTTTCTACAGAATATCCAGATCACATGGTTAGGGTAAATTTATTTTGAGTATATTTATCTAACAGATCAATTTCCTACATGATAAATGATAAATAGAAATAATTTCAGATAAAATGCAAACATTTAGATTCATTTTTAATGTTACTTAACCATTTCACTATAGTCCACTTATACTGTATAAATAAATAGAATATATATTTAGTGTCTATCTTAGTGCTGTTACTACTAATGCAATGATTTTGATGGAATGCGTCATATGTAATTGGCCTTCCCACTGTATTACACAGAGAGGCTGGTATGAGAGTGATGAGGAGCACTATCTGCTGCTCTTCAGTGTTGCTGTTTGTGGTCTGCGCTTCATCAGCTTCAGCCTGGAGCACTGCTGGAGCCCTGAAGACCAATGCAGTATTGTGCAGCTTTGCTGGCTGTTTTCGTATACCTTCTATCATCCTTTTTTCTATAATGGACCCATTATAACCTACAAAAACTACATTGAGCAGGTAAGAGACATCAAAGCATTCTTCTAGATTAAACTGAGAATCAAATTTTCCTCTTTGTTTTTTTTTTATCTGCAAGAGACTGAAGCTGATTGGTGCTCCTGAGAGCAGATCTCCCTTTTACAGTACAAAAGAGCAGTAACATCACATGTTCACTTATTATTTTAATCAGCTTATCTTTTTTGTCGTAGTTTTGTACTTATCCTTACATTATGTGTTGCCTCTTTTACTACAACCCTGAGATTTTTTTTGGGTGGGGCTGTGTGAATGAAGATTCACCTGGCAGTCCTTAATAACATGCTCTCTTGCTCCACTAACAGATGCAGAAGTCTGCGGAGGAAAGTAACAGGGATGAATCTGCCCTTAGTTACTTGGTGCTCAGATTAGGACGGATCATTTTGTGGTGGTGTATTGCAGAATACATGATCCACGTCATGTACATGCACTCCATCCAGTCTAATGAGACCTACATAGAAATTCTTCCTCCTTGGGCCTTAGGCAAGTCTTGATACTCTGTTTTTTTCCACCAACAGCACAGCTTTCTTAAAATTTAAACTTTACATTTACCTACTACATGCTACCACCACAGGATTATGTAAGTTTTAAAACGTTCTCATATATGTGTGTATTTGTTTGTTTTTGATATAATAGTTTATTTGCACTTAAATTAAATATAAGCCCACTCTAAATTAGCAGAGCTGGTCTCTGACATGCACATAGAGTCAGATATACAGTTTATGCAGGTGGTTGTCTAAAATGTCTTTCATAAATTTTTTGAATGTTAAGCAAAAATTGGTAACATGAATTTGAAAACACCTCTTGGATTATGAGCTTATGTCGAAGATGATATAATAGAGAAAAAACCACACTTGAGTAATCCAAGGTTACTGGTTATATGTTAAACCTGCACTACATCTGGTTTATACCACAAACGTCTGGGCAGTCGTGTTGTTGCAATATGAGTACAGTTTGCTTATTGACACAAGCGAATTGGTGCCATCTAATCCTTCATTTCTTTATATTTTGCTTCCAAGAAGCCACACTTTCTTGTAAGTGGTATTTTAAAGCAAATGTCTTGGGGCTTTCTGAAGGTCTGAAATACTTTGTTACTATTAGCCTGTTGCAAAAACATAATTTGTTCCAATTTTCTTCGTTCACTATATGAAAAATGCCAAGTTTGACACACATAAAATATTATTTCTGCAACAAGGAGATTCCTAAAAAGCTGTTCGCTAGACAATTGCCATATCTGAAAATTTGAAGAAATTGGACAAGTGACCTAAAATCACTATACTGCAGATGAACAAAAAGGTCATATCCTTAAGAAATTGGAAACAAAATCCAGCAAAGGACCTAAGAGATGCTTCTGGACCCGCAGTTGGTTTGTGTATTGTTTGTTGGCCATTATGTATGCCAAATTATACAAAAACTGGACTAAAATGGGGCGACTGTGGCTCAGGGGGTTGGGAATCGCATCTGTAACCGGAAGGTCGCCGGTTCGATCCCTGGGCTCTCTGTCCTGGTCGTTGTGTCCCTGGGCAAGACACTTTACCCTACTTGCCTACTGGTGTTGGCCAGAGGGGCCGATGGCACGATATGGCAGCCTCGCTTCTGTCAGTCTGCCCCAGGGCAGCTGTGGCTACAACTGTAGCTTGCCTCCACCAGTGTGTGAATGTGAGAGTGAATGAATAGTGGTATTGTAAAGCGCTTTGGGTGCCTTGAAAATCGCTATATAAATCCAATCCATTATTATTAGAAATCACTGATCTTATCTTATAGATCTTATTGAGTAATTAATCCAAATTTGAAATTTTTGGTTTAAATCGTTATAAATATGTAGAGAGGAGGTCAGGAGAGAGGTACAAGTGGAGGCTCTGTAATGGTTTGGGGCTGCATTTCAGCCAGTGTTGTCAAAAAAGTTGATGGAATTGTGAAGAAAGGAAGAAATGAAGTTTAGATCAAGACCTTTGGACAATAAGATGACTGGAAAACCTGTGGAACAAACAAATCACATCTAATCCTCCTTTCCCATATATCTTTTGAGTTTTTACTATAAATATAACACTGGCCTAACATACGTTTGAGGATTATATAGAACTTTTTTACAATAAGAACTTTTGATTTCACCACCTACTTTCATTTTTGTCACAGGTGGTCTTGCTCTAGCTGTCGTCCAGTTCTTCTATGTGAAGTATCTGGTACTGTTCGGCCTTCCATCCATGCTCGCTACTTTGGATCAGCTGGTTCCCCCCAAGCTTCCCCGTTGTGTCAGCATCATGTACAGTTTCACAGGCATGTGGAGGTAAGACAGTGGAATCAATTCTGGGAAACCACAGTGATAGAATAACAAACATAGTACTATACTGGTCTTTCAGCTTTGCTAAATATTCCCTTTACTAGAAAAGCTACCTTTCCTCATGTCCTTAAATTAAAACAAAGTCATTTATTGTCAAGTTTCAAAGTGGGCGCAGAAAATAGTTTCATTTTATGTTGTTAATAGTAAGAACAACAGGTTGTCCTACACAAGATCACCTGAAGATCATTCTTTCAGACTCATCATAATGATAAGCACATGTTAAGCTATTATTTTTAGGCCAATTTGTTTTCTTTAATTCATAATCAGCAGGTTTGTTGCAGTGTTTCTTAGACAGCAGGGACATTATGAAACAAACTGAAACCTTGTAGAGTAAAACCAAAAGCTTTAATAATTGAGTTTTACTTGTGTGTCAGTTAAAGGAACCTGGATATTTCTGGTTTATTATTATTTTACGCAGTGCTGTGTAATTGTAAGAAACAGGAAAGATGCTTTGATTTTTTTCTGTTTCGTGGTTTAAAATGTGCTCGTATTGAATTATTTCTGTCACAATGAGCGGAAAAAATAATAATAACTTGTCTTTTCACTTATTTTTTCAATTAAAATGGAAACTAGTCTAATAGATCTATTCCTAGTTTATACTGAAGGGGTCACAATTGCTCAAGTTAATGAACATGCAAAGGAAAACGCTTGTTACAAGGGACAAGGAATCTTATTCAGCAGGTATTTCATTAACAAAAACAATAACACACTGTGTATAAGTATATAAATAAGGATGAACATTTGTGCTATTGTGCTGTTAGTATTTAGACTTTGCCACTTCAGAAAATCTCTTTATGTATTTATATAGTGCAAAATATACATTCATTTCATCTTATCTATTACAAGCTTATACAGTGCAGTTATTTGTTGTTTAGCTCTTAAATGATTCACCTTTATGAATCATACAGGTTTCATGTGTATGATGATGGCAGGTTTTACTTCCTTTTTATGGTTTAAGGTTAAGGGTAGACAGTTGAAACAACTCTTCATATCTTAAAAATAAATCCTCAAAAGTAATAATCATCATCACAATGAAGTTGAATTAACATCTCTCTACAAGAGCTTATATCCTGCATCAAGGGACGCTTTACTGCAGGACCATTTTAGCTTGCCGTATAAACTAGCAGCTTATTATAGCAGTGGGCAGTTTTTAAACAGAACAAACATACCATTAAGTGCAAACCTTGAACATATTGCCATCTGCAACAAAAGGAGCGACTCAAATTGGGTTTAGATCCTGGTTATAAATTACCAGAGTATCCCAGCAGTTTGTCACTTTCTCCCAGTACAATCAGTCTTGTTCCCAAATGTAATTAACAGTGAGAAATTCCCCATATTTAGAGTACAAAAAGCTGAGCTAGAAGGCTGTGTGTTGGTATTACAGTAAAAAAACGAGAAAAAAAAACAGCTGTAGGATAAACGGACCAGTGTGCTGACACTGATGCACTCCAATCGAGCCTGTGTGTGTGCGCTGGTCGAATTCACTGATGGATTGCATAAAGCTATCCATCAACATTGCTGATGAAACAATTCCAGTTATAGACTGAGCCAAATCTAATCTTCTTAATGACAAAGAGGAAGCACATAAACACAAATGTGTAAACATACTTATTGCGCAGGTCTCAGTTTATATGAAGCCCAGTGCTCAGCTGGTTCTTACTCAATGATATATTATTATTATGTAAATTTGTGACTCAATGTATTTTTTTCACTCTTAGGCACTTTGATGAGGGGCTGTATCGATGGCTCATCAGGTAAGAGGCACTTCAGCGATGGACTGACTAATTCCAATGTTAATGCATACTTAAAATGAGAAATGTCATCCTAATCAAGTAATGCCTCAAGAATATCTGCCTATCTGCATCCATTTATTTGTCTGTCTTTATCTATGTCTGTCTTATCTAATATTTGGAATACTTTTGTATCGCAACTGTTATCTATTATGCAGTTAAAGAGCTTATTTCCTGTGGGGCATTGAACCTGTCAGCTGAATAACCTTAAAAAAAACATGCCATTCTCCTGCTGCCTGCCCACATTTTTCATCACAATGGATAAGGATGCTGCATTTGCATGTAGGCTTTCTCATGATTATGAGGTTGCATGTTGTTGGTGAACAGTTCCTCTATTGTGGCGCTGCCCGTGCACCCTGGAGAAATGCCTCCTTGTTTAATATGTGCATTTGTAATTTGCACACTTGTACTTTGGACAACACACATTATTGGTTTGTTCGCTTTTAATGATGCACACTTGGCTGAATGCAGCCTATTGGGAGTTTATGGTTTGCTTGGTGGAGGCAGGTTGCTACATTAAGGCAACGCTACAGTTGCATGGTTGTCAGAAAACACAGTGGAAATGTTCCCCTGTCTTGGTTATTATTTGCTAATTAGGGTTTTATTTTTTTCTCAGTTGTGTGACGGGTACAGTATGACGGTGCATGTGTACATCTACTTTTATGAAAGAATGCATATTAGAGATTTAAAATGGCTCCAATTAATTTGCTAGAGATCCCAGAATTTAAATTGCAAATGCAAGTTTCCATTTTAATTTGTGCCCATTGGAAATTGTTTTCTCCTGCCTAATGGCATCAGTTGCAATTATCCTACCGCAGATGCAAAATGATACCCATGACACAATGCCCCCGACGTTCCTTCTTGCAAAAGTGCTTTTAAAGAGGTTTTAATGCAGTTCTGAAATTCAGTTGAAATTGTCTGAAGAGCGTTAGATGAGTGCGTAGGTGTTAAATGATGTACTCTACATGACTCACTGACACCCCGTCTCCCTGGGCAGCTAAGTGGCTCATTCTTCACCATTCCATTGCGCTTTTCCTGTCTGTGTGCCACCGTCTCTCAGGTTCTCCATTTCACTCGCATTTAGTTATTGCCCAACAAAAGAGCTCTCACTGGGTTATTGATTGAATTATTGCAGCTACACACGAGCAGAAGCATTTGATCTCACACCTTAGTAAATATTGGTTGCAAATATGTAAGTGGGGGAATAGGTTGGGTATGGTGCAAGGTTAGAAATTAACTTCGGTTTTTAGTGGATTTAAAGCAAAACCGATTAAGTAAGCTGCATGCCTACACAACAACAATATATACTACACTCTTTAATTCCTAATGACAGTCGATAAAACCTGTGAGCATGTTGTAGTCTGCACCACCTGCTTGGATTAATCAGGTGTTACATAACACATTGATTAATCAGAGATTAATGTACAGCATGATATTATCATATTTTGAAAAACATCTGTTTAGAATCCATCTACATCCAAATGAATGTATTAGATGGATAGATACTCTGCATGTTTAGGTATTCAGTTTCCTCTGGCTCTGACAATCTGGTACCTTTCCATCTGTTTTCGCACCTACTTTCATCCTCAATATGGCCGAGCTGGCCACTCTATTTCAGGCTTAGAAAATGCTGGCTCATCTTTCAGGAACATTGATTAGCCACAGGGTGGCTGAGATAATGAGTTCCCAGCTCAGCAACACTGCACACAATGATTTGTTTGTTAAGTGTGTTGGAGTGATATAGCATGTTCAGACTCTTGTCAGTACCTCTGGGACAGACAAGGTTCTCGCAGTATCTGAGGCAATTTTTCTTCACAACATGCTCTGCATTTGATAACGACTGGATGCTATTCACATCGAGTGTGTTATCACATGAGGTGCTATTTTTATACCACATGGAACGTAATCTAATCTAAACCACAAAAATGAACTGCAGGAGCTGTGCTATAGCTTTACTGTTTGATGAATTACCTCATGAGAATTGTCGCTCTTTTATTTAACTGTGTATCCTCACAGTTTATTAACTGATATACTTAAGTCAGAACCAGGAGCAAAAGTGCGCTAAAGTGTTGAATAATACAGAATTTGTACGTTTGACAGTGGGTTAAATGTGTGTGAATCATAAAAAAACACTTAAAAACATTAACCCTCCTCCAGAGTTGTTAATAGGTTGATTGATATTCTCTGGTTTGCCTCTATTTTTGCAACTAGACGTCAAAGCCATGTTTAAAAGTAAAATCAGCATGACCACGCAGTTTTTTCTGGTTCTGATTAATCCAAAATGCATTGTGGTGCCATTTTTACACTTGCAATGTTTTGCAGTGGTTAGTCTTTACACAGGTTAGAATCCCCTTTTTTATTCATTCTGTTGACACTGGATTGCTGTTATTTTTATGACATGTACTCGTGTTTCAGATACATCTATGTTCCACTGGGAGGTTCACGCCATGGTCCTCTTTGCAAAATGTTTTCCACTGGTGTTGCGTTCGGATTCGTCTGCCTCTGGCACGGTGGACATGACTTCTTACAGTACTGGGCCCTGATGAATTGGGCTGGAGTTCTGGTGGAAAATTCTCTGAAGTCTCTCTTTGCCTCGACCTTTATTCACTCCGTAGTTGTAAGTTTGAAATCCATTGACGGTGCTAAAACATTAGGAGGTTTAAATTACCTACTAAGTCTTTCATTTAAGATGTGTGGATGTAATAAAAATCTCTCCTGCAGTCAGAAATAAAGAGGTCATATTATGTTATTTAGTGAGAGATGATGCCTAGAGAGGGTACACTAATTACAGACTGGAGACAAACTGGCTGGATCTTGTCACATCTAATGGGGAAGTACACTTAACCTCAAATATTCATGTTAGTAAAAGCCTGTTCCCAATTGCTTCTTTGGCCATAGCCTTGGGAGATGGTTCATGTTCTCAATATAGTGCTCATATCTGATGGCACACCGTGAAATCCACCTAGTTTATGGTCACACAGTTCATTTGTGCCAGGTGCCTCTCTGTTCCTTCTGCCATGTACAATAGAAATGTCTTGTGGTTCGCCTCTTAGTATTTATTTTTCTGATTTCCCAGGAGCAGAATTTCTCTGCGGCGATGAAAAGGCGATGCATCGCCCTTGTCTTTGCCTTCTCCACTGCTATGCTCATCCTTTCTAATCTGGTGTTCCTTGGGGGAATACATGTTGGCAGAATCTTCTGGAAGCGTGTCTTCATTCACGGTAAATTGCTTTCCACAACATTCACTCAGTGGGAATTGCGTGTGGCTTTATTTTGCAGGATTGTTTCAGCTGGCATTTGTACATTCTCCTGTGTGGATTATCAGCCATGTGCTCCTTTTAATTTGACAGCTGAGTTGCATTGTAGGTCATCACATGTTTGCCCTCAGCGGTGAAAGCAGCTAAATATTGTTTTTCCTAAAGCAACAGAGCGAAGCCAGCCAGTATGTACTAGAAAATAAAATCGGAAATAAAATATAAGAAATCATTAAAAATTTTGCTTCTCTGTAGGTTTGTGTATTTAACAGTTTTTCTAATTTAATTAATCTGCACAGGCGAATAAAGAGACATCTGCTTATGTGGTTGTGCCAGGACCTATTTTTCTCCCAGTGTCTCTTTTTTTGGCTCATTGGATACCTAAAGAAAGATGGCAGCGCCTCTTGAAGCCTGTCTAGTTACGATAAGCAGTCTGAGCTGCACTCGCTGCTGGGCTGGGAGCACAGTCGGTACAAAAAAGCCCATCAGTGGAATGTCACATCATCAATATTGTATATTAACCAAAACTTTAATGTGGAATTTTAATTGAGTTGAATATGAGTTTACTCATTTATATCGCTAAAATGTGGCAAACATAGAGGCTGATTAAAAGTCCAAAATGTAAATTTTTATTCAAAGCCGGCAGAGGTCAAAGACAGTAAAGCAAGCAGCCCTGCAAAGGATCCAGAAGAAGAGCAGGCAAACACTAAATCCAATTGTCAGTCACAAAGGAGACAAACACAAAAAGATAAGAAGGAATAAGACAATCTGGCAGAGATCTGTGGAAACTGACAAGTGTATCTATATAAAAACTGTTGGGTGAGTCGCTGATTTAACACGGGAGAGAAACGGGGAACAGGTGTGGAAGATGACACAAGAAAAACTAATAAGGCAGTGGCAAATAGAAATAAAATTACCGCAGGAAGTAAAACAGACAAGAAGCAGTGATTACAAAATAAAACAAGCAATAGCTTGAACCAAAACATGACATTTATCCACTTATGAGCAGCAGTGGAAGCTGTACTACAACAACAACAACATTTCTACCCTGTAAAGTTTGTACAAGTGTTGGATGTTAGGAAACAGCTGCTTAATTGCTTCATTATCTCTTTTTCTTTCTTTCCAGCTCTTTCTTTGACTCTACTAACTCCTGAGGGAAATAAGTGAATCTTTAGCTGCTAAATGCATTTACCAGCGAGTCCCAGACTGTGCCAGTGTGCTTATGTTTGGTGCTGAAACTATGGTTTACACTGTGCTCATGAGAGCTGAAAACAGTTGCCTGCTGTTTAAAATAGGATTTTAAAAGGAACTTGAAGAGATGAAAGTTGTTACTAAGCTGATCTATGTAGTGCCAGGGACGTTTTTAAAAAAAAAAAATGACAGATTGTTGTTTTCATTCATTTAAAAAATACATATATATTGATGTGAAGATCACTAGTATTGATGTGAGTGGTTTACTGTTAGATTTAAAGGTTGTGTAATATCACCCACGAATGCCATGGCAAGAGGTAAACTCAGGTAACAGATAAAGGGCAAAAGACCGTCTTTCTATTTCATGCTGATTTTAGTTCATGTTGTGCAGTGAGTGTAAATCCACAAACTGAAGCACTTCTTTATTACTTTTCTTTATTACTATTTATTATTTTAGCATTTCTGTTTATACCACAGTCTGTGGGATCTTAAAGTCAAACCTAAGCAGTCTGACAGGGTATTTTCCAGTCACCACTTAAGCTTCAATGTTACAGTAAAATTTTGTTGGAGGCAGCAAATGGTGCATAACTTTACACCTCCTCTAGCACTCCTGACCTCCTTTGTGCTCACAAGACTGTAGTCTCGGTGTAAATAAGTTAAGAGGAACCTAAAAATAAGTGCATGGTGTTTGAAAATACCATTTCAGTTGTGAATTATTCAGAGCAAGAGCTGCGCAATAGCTGAGAATCTCAGTTTGCTTTTATGGGGATTTATTAAGATCATTGAAATGCTAAAAAAAAAAAAAGACTGGAAAATTAGAAATACATGATTTAACAAATCACTTAATAAGCTCGGTTCTTTCACTGATTACATGTGTTTTTGCACTTTAAATTGGGATATAATGGTTCCAGCAGAAACGCCTGAGGCAGTTACTTGTGTCTGCGTGTGTCCTCACAGGAAACTGCAGAGAGGGAGCTGTGGTTTCATTAACATGAGTGTCTGGGATTGTGAGTGGTGCAGGCAGTAGTGTAATTGCTCCCTGACCTTTCTGGCAAAATGTACAACAAACAATTTTCTGAACACACTGTGTGTCTTAAGTTGTTTGTGTTAACAGTGTCCCCTTGAGTCTTGCACCTGAAAGCCCCCATGTACTCTAAAGTTACAACTAAGAGACAGACCAAGTTTTAATTCAAGAGCACACAAACACAGCAAAAAGTACCACTGCACTGTTATGTGTGGGGTTTTTTTTTTTGTTTGTTTATTGCATGCACAAATGTGCTGATGACATCTTCACTGTTACCCAAGGAGTACTTTTTGTGTTTCATTTTTAACTGCAAAGATTCCTTAAAGCTCAATTTAAGGCACATGAAGTCCTAAAAATGGCAATATTTCCCCTTAGAACATTTACCTAACATTGGTAGAATTGCTATATATTTACTTTAGGCAACAAACGTGTGTTGTTCCCAATTTTAGCACATTCTTTTTTTGTCTAAATAATAATGGTACTTTCTGGGAAGAAACACAAGTCCCTTCTGGGGTTGCATCAGGAGGGACATCCAACATAAAAATCCTGCCAAAGCAAACATGCGGCGCTACCCACTGTGGTCGGCTTAGCAGATGACTCCCCGCATTTCATTTTACCATAGACTTTTACACCAGCTGTCCTTCTTATTTCAACCCTTCCAAGGATTTATATCTCCTCCAAAGCTTGAAGCAGAAATCTTTTGTGTGTTAGGCCAGGTTGTTAACCACTACACTGTTAAGCCATAGTATTAGTGTTTCAGAAGCTAGTTTTTTAGTGTGCAAGCATGCTAACATTCAGTAAGTAGCACTAAACACATCTTGTGTATAAAATATAGGTGGAACCCTTATCTGATTTGACTTTCTTTTCTTTGTTTATTTTAAAGCAGTCATCACTGTGATTGGGATAAGACTATCCGGTTGCTAAGTCTGACGTCACTAGCCGTGTCTGGACCTAAACTCCGCTGCAGGTCCATATATCAAATGATCACTATGGCATTATTGAGAGTTGGAAAAACTGTCTAAAGTCTTTCATCTTCAATAAAATGATCAGCGTTCTGCTCTACCAGGTGTAACAATTGAGTTTAACATCCAGGCATCCATGAAAACGGAATTTATGACATTTAACGGAGTTAGAAGTTAGCAAGAAGTTAGCTCGCTAGCTTCTATCTAAATACAATATAGCATGTTCTGACTACGGGGTTTTGGAAACAAATTAAAACGTACAGCTCTGTTATCACTTCCAACATAAATGAAGACAGAAAACTAAACAGCAGTGACGTTTGTAGGGTTACTGAAGTTTGGCTATCTGGTATATAATGATGTGCTACGTGACCGCTAGCGACACAGCTATGTTAGCATAATATAAACAAGCTAACTTTTTTTCCACTCGATAAAAGTTAACGTGAGTGTTCTCGGTGGTCAGGAACAAATGTAATCGCATGGCAGGATGCTGTAAAAGGACCAAACTTCAGCCAGGAGAACAACTGAGATAATCCATCCACATACACTCAACAAAAATATAAACGCAACACCTTTGTTACTGCTCCCATTCCCCATGGGATGGACGTAGAGACCTAAAATTCATTCCAGATACACAATATAACCATCCCTCCCAAACAGTGGTCACAAATCAGTCCAAATGTGTGGTAGTGGGCACATCTGCTATATTGAGATAATCCATCCCACCTCACAGGTGTGCCACATCAGGATGCTGATCTGACATCATGAGTAGTGCACAGGTGTACCTCAGACTGCCCACAACAAAAGGCCACCCTGGAATGTGCAGTTTTGTCTCACAGCAAAATGCCACAGATGCCACAAGCAATGAGGGAGCGTGCAATTGGCATGCTGACAGCAGGAATGTCAACCAGATCTGTCGCCCGTGCATTGAATGTTCATTTCTCAACCATAAGCCGTCTCCACAGACGTTTCAGAGAATATGGCAGCACATCCAACCGGCCTCACAACCGCAGACCTCGTGTAACCACACCAGCCCAGGACCTCCACATCCAGCAGGTTCACCTCCAAGATCGTCTGAGACCAGCCACCCAGACAGCTGCTGGAACAATTGGTTTGCACAACCAAACAATTTCTGCACAAACTGTCAGAAACCGTCTCAGGGACGCTCAACTGCATGCCCGTCGTCCTCATCGGGGTCTTGACCTGACTCCAGCTCGTCGCCGTAACAGACTTGTGTGGGCAAATGCTCACATTCGATGGCGTCTGGCACGTTGGAGAGGTGTGCGCTTCACGGATGAATCATGGTTCACATTGTTCATGGCAGATGGCAGCTGAGAATGTCCCAGTTCTTGCATGGCCAGCATACTCACCGGACATGTCACTTATTGAGCATGTTCGGGATGTGCTTGACCGGCGTATACGACAGCGTGTACCAGTTCCCACGAATATCCAACAACCTCGCACAGCCATTGAAGTGGAGTGGACCAACATTCCACAGGCCACAATTGACAATCTGATAGACTCCATGCGACGATGTGTTGCACTGCATGAGGCAAATGGTGGTCACACCAGATACTGACCGGTTCTGGGTCCCCAGACCCCCAATAGCGCAAAAAACTGCACATTCCAGGGTGGCCTTTTGTTGTGGGCAGTCTGAGGTACACCTGTGCACTACTCATGTCAGATCAGCATCCTGATGTGGCACACCTGTGAGGTGGGATGGATTATCTCAATATAGCAGATGTGCCCACTACCACACATTTGGACTGATTTGTGACCACTGTTTGGGAGGGATGGTTATATTGTGTATCTGGAATGAATTTTAGGTCTCTACGTCCATCCCATGGGGAATGGGAGCAGTAACAAAGGTGTTGCGTTTATATTTTTGTTGAGTGTATGAGGTTAGTCATTCATATACTGCTGCATGGGATGGGTTGTAGTTACATCCTAAGGTTTTGAAAACTGAGCTTAAATAAATGATTAGCGGTAATAAAAGCCGAGGGAGGTCCACAGTGATCACTGACTGTTTTAGGAGCTTTTTGAGATTAAATAGAAGAAAATACAAAACATTAAACATGTTAACAACACAAAAGCCATATTAAACAGACTACTTTAGGCCCGGAAGTAGGATTCGTCACGTCATCACTTAACAACCGGATAGAGTTGCTAAGCTAGCAATGGCTAGTTAGCTTTGTTAGCTGGGTGAATCCATAATCCACTGATAGGAAATGGGACAGAGTCCATAGAAAAATGACTGAGTGACTGTCAGTGGTAGGAAAACAATCACATTTTCCTCTACTTCTCCCTTTCTAGTGATATTATATAAACAAAGAGGTGAAAAAAAGAGATAACCTACAATTTTTAAGTTTCTTCTTTTATCTGAAAAGTTGTTCTGGTCATCAGTTGGTTTTATTTTGTTTTTAGATTTTAGTTGCCTGCAAAAAACATTGCGAATAATCAAGAAGAAACGAAAGCACCGAATACATTTTTAAAAAATGCAATCAGTTCCAACATATTTCTGAAGTTATATTTGGCTAGTAGTGTTTCTTTCAACTTTGCCTTTCTACTATGTTAGTTGTTGGCCACATTAAAGATTGGATAACTGGCTGGAGAACATATTTCACACTGAGGGTGTTAATGAAATGCAGATACCTGCAAAGGCAAAACACTGGGGTGTCTTGGCTCATAATGTACATGTAGGCTAGAGGGCTTTAAATAATGAATAAACAGGTGAGAAAGGCTTCATATAATGATAGCTTATGTGAAAATGGTTATACCCAATGTGATTAATAATTAGTTCATATTTACTAAAACATCAAGGCTTTTCTTAAAGATGGTTGCAATCAGACAGAAACGCACTATGCATACTACACAACACAAAACTTATCCTCCGTGCGCCATTAAAATATTTTGCATCATAATAAAGCTTTTCTGGCCTCAGCTCATGTAACCTTTTTTTTACGCAGACAGAAAACTGACAGTACAGCTGTGCATAAAGCAGCCAGTGTGTGCGTGAATTAGATTTTGGCATGAATAGAAAAGAATAGACCATTGAAAAGCATTGTGGGTGCAGGTGCAGGTTACTGAGATAATCTGGAGGCAGGCCAGTTGGGGAGGAGGTGCAGACAGCTGTCCTTACCTGCCTGCACGACCCTCGGAGAAACAGCTAAATATAGAAAAAGGAGGGAAAAAACGTAACATGATGCAGTATGGCACAGGAAATGAGCAAACCTACTCACTTAGCATATACTTTTAAGCTGCGTTTAAGCTTCATTCATAATTAAATAACTGACAACAACACATAGACTGCATTATCCAGATAGTTTGTAAATCGAAAAACATGCAAATATATTTGCTTTCTTTTTGTTTCAGGCTGGTCTACCATGGCCCCACCAATGCTAGCTTTCCTCTACTGCTATGCTCAGATTGGACTTGAGTGGACTCCTCACCCACCGTGAGTCACCTTGACTTAAGAGCAGTGACTGAGAATCCCTGCTACTGGACAGATACAACAACCTGCTGACTCCACTGCCTTGCTCTCACCAGCCAGAGTCTCACTGTGGTGGACCTGGCTCATAGCCACACAACCTGTCCAAACCTGGCTGAAGTACAGCTGAGCAGCCACTTTCCAAAACCCGCAAGTCTGCACAAAATTTGTCTGTAAGCTGATACTTACAGAGAAAGTTTTCTGAACTTTGGGTGAAATGTAAGTGCACCCAAACTGTAATAAAATTGCTGAAAATTTAGGGCAGTCTGTAATAGCAGCTCTGAGGCAGTAAGCTAGATGAAATCACTGCTATTCTAAGAAACTGTAAAAGAAAATGTGGACTCTGAATCTCTCTCTTGGTTATATGACTTTGACAAGGTATTGCTTGGAGTTGCAGGAAGCTGAAGAAAGTACCGTCTTCCTGTAGCTCTCCACAAAAAACAATCAGATGTAGACGGTTGACAAAAAAAGCATATCCAACTGCAGCCTTTGATTCAAAACACTAATCCTGTTGATTATCAGTTTATTACATCTGGGATGTAATAAATGACAAGCTGTTTTTGGCTTATTTGTTGTTACACACTAAATCACCTTTCATTTCCAAAATGTCAACATAACAACTAAATTTAGACAAAAGTAAAATCTCATTTTGTTGCAAAACTCATCTGCCATCTGTCCAAATCTGTCAAGTACTTGGTCATCAAGGACTGTCAGAATGTGCCTGCTCAGTCAAAGCAATGTGATTAACACTGAGGGTTATGAAACAGCAGAGGAGTCCAATCCATTTGTGCTTTACTGTAAAGCTTTTGTTTCAAGGGGGTTTTGCAAGTCATAGGCTGATTACACATGTGAGAGTGACACTGCTGAATAATGTGCATTAGAGCTGATAGATGTTGTTGTTGTTGTGTGTGTGTGTGTGTGTGTGTGTGTGGGGGGGGGGGGGGGGGGGTATTTAAGGCACTTTCGAATTGTATGTTCAAAGTTACACTGCCAGATTAAATGTCAATGTATATTACTCAATATTCACTCCATTTACTTCAAAACCAGGTATTATACTGTGCATATTAAGAATAAATATAATATAGCCTTATATACACTCCGTGTTAATCAGTGTTGTTCGACATTTCTAAGGGTCGTAATGCAAATATCTAATTAGCTAATCACATGGCAGGAACTCATTGCATTTTAGCATGTAGACATGGTGGGAAAAAAGGTGATTTAAGCGACTTTGGACATAGCATGGTTGTTGATGCCAGACAGGCTCATCAGGGTATTTCAGAAACTGTTGATCTACTGGGATTTTCCCAAAAAAAAACTGTCTCTAAGGTTTACAGTGAGTGGTCCAAAAAAGAGAAATTACCCAGTGAGCAGCAGTTCACTGGGAGAAATGCCTCATTGATCCCAGAAGTCAAAGGAAATAGCTAACTACTTTGAATTGATGGAAAGGCAACAGTAACTCAAATAACTAAGTCACGCAGAAGAGCATCTCTGAGTGCACACCACGTCAGCGCAGATGGGTTACAGCAGTGGAATACCACACCAGGTGCAGCTCCTATCGGCTAAAAATGGAAACTGAGGCATCACAATTCACACAGGTCAATAGGAGGTTAGAACAATCTTGCTTGCTCTGGTGAGTCTTGATTTCTGCTGTCACATTTGTATGGTTAAGTCAAAATTTGAAATAAATGACATGAAAGCATGAATCCATCCTGCACTTATTAGCAGTTCAGGCCAGTGGTGGTGGTGTAATGGTTTGAAAAGCATAATTTGGGCCCCTTAATGCACCCTGTCATAAAGGTTAGATTATCTCAAACTGGTTTCTCCAACCTGGCAATAGGTTCAATGTACTCAAATGGCCTCCAGAGTCACCAGATCTCAATCCAATAGAGCGCCTTTGGGATGTGGTGGAATGGGAGAGTCACAACATGGATGCGAAGATGACAAATCTTCAACTTCTCTCTTCAACAATCTCTGATGACTGTTTCCAGCACCTCGTTTTATTAAGGCAGTTCTGAAAAAGGCAAAAGGGAGTCCGATGAGGAACTAGCAAGGTGTAACTAATGACGCTGATGGTGAATTTTTACTCCTGCACAATTGCCCCATTTTTTTAAAAGCAAGTGAAGAAATGACACAGAGGATGAGAGGGATCTCTGAAACCTCTTCAGTAATAACGATAGGGAAATCATTTTCAGGCACAGAGAGTCACTGAGGCATTGCTCCAAACATATGTCTTTTTGACATGTGTTTGATGGCTAATATCTATTAAGTTTTTTCATTATATGGAGGGGAGATTGTGAATTTAACTGACATCATAATGAGTGGTGGAAAAAAATGTAATGACTTAGTATTTCATTAGAGAAGCTGACACTTTTTGAATACTGTGTTGTAGCCAGATATTTTTTGGGTGCCAGCACCTACTACTTCTGCCTCAGCTTCTATTTTAATCCATTAAAAATGTCAGCTCTTCTGAGAGCTTTTTGCCAGTATATTACAGGCTTTAAATTTTCATATTCTAGACAGAGGAACTCTTTAAGCCTTCCATAAATCATCATGCAAAAATGATTTTAAAACAGCTTTATTCTAAGGTTGATGACTATAATGAATGCAAAATGTGGTGTGTAAAGCTAGTTGCCAAAAGAAAGAAACATCTGAACGTGCCAAAACATAAAACAATTTATCTTCTTAATGTTTTTCTGAGTCACCCACTGTGTCCCGTTGGGCCTAGTTATTTACTAATATTTTTTAAAATACATTATTAAATGTTCTTGTAACAGCAGATTAGTGTTTACTACATATTTTAGGACAGTGATTGAGTACATCGATTACAATCAGTCCACCACTGTGGCTCTTTGGTGAAATTTTGAAAAAGGTTTTGACAAAAGTGATAGTATATGACATATCAGTGTAATAATTGGCGAGATCAGCTCTACTGAAACTGTTTGTTACCTTTTGTTTTCCAGACTGATCCTTAAAGAGAGGTTGAAAATTTTTTGTCGCATGGCAAACCAAACTGTGGAGAGTTGAATGTGAAAATTCATGAAAACTAATCAAATAACCATAAGACATTCAACAGAAATTGAGATTAATTTACCTCATTATTCAGCCACGTTGGTAGAAGAGAAAGAAATCTTCACATTAATCGGTTATGAAAGCCTGGAACATGTAATTTATTAAGAGTAAATTTTACATTTTAAAGTTTGACCAGTGAGCCACAGCACAGTTTTTGGCAACCAAGGCTACCAACTCCAAGGGATTTGCATCTGCTCTTTACATTTCAGGGGTTTGTCAACATTTTTTAAACTTTATGTTTAAGTACTTAAGTAATCTGTGCTTTTCATGCAATGTGGCAAAACAGTCTGGGCTTCTTGCTATTCACAGTGCACAATAATGAAAGTAAACAGCTTCGGGGTACGGATTCAAGAAGATTAGGTTAGGAATTAATGAATTTTTAGTCAGATGTGTCATAACTGAAAGCTATTACCTTGCCTCAGGGTCCTGAGTTTCGCATGATCATGCCACAGCAACTGACTGTCCCCAAAGTTTAAATTGCTTAACCTGCACTGGTCTGCAATTTGGTGTTTAAACACTTGTATGACACAAGCTTGTTTGCCCTTAAGTAACAGAAGTACATTGTAATCTGGACTCTGCTGTTCTGATAAGGCTCAGGTGTTTCCATTAGTTGATGTCTTTCATTGGGATAATCACATCTGTGGCACTAAGGAGGATCAGTGGGGGCAGTGAAGAATCCTCTTAAATTAGCACAAAAGTGTGAGGCTTATCTGACATAAGAAGATCAGCAGCAGAATACACCTGCTGAGTTACACCTTCTTAGAGACGCGTCCTAATCGTTAACAGAGGAGCCATAACGCAACAACACGAAAGACACCCGTGAACCATTGCCTGAAGAGATCTGACAGCGTGCAGCATGTATAAAATATTTATTATGAATAGCACAGTATGTCACAGTTCATAACACGGAGTTTCCATTGTGCTTAAAATACATTTCTCATCACATGACGTGAACATAGAGGCATGTGCATAATACATAAACCATACATAAAATTCAAATTCTGCTCTTTCTTAAGAATCCAAACGTTGCAGTACAACTTGTGCATATCTCTCTATATATCTATTTCTATATCTCTGTGTAGAGTTTGCTAACTAGGCAGCTTTCCATAGCTGACCACAAAAATAGATCAGTGTAAATCTTCTCGAAGGAGCAACAGTAATTTGGGTATTTAATGCTGCTTGGAAAAGGAGAATGGGGCAATATCATGAAGGCACAGTGTTGCATGCTTCTCAGTAGCAATCAAAGGTAACGACTTTAATATGTAAATGTTGATGTTATGAAACCGTGGTGCTGTACTTGGTAACTTAATGTTTTCTATATTTGCGTTGTTTTTTGGATCAGTTTTTTGTTTTTTACAAATGTTAAAGCAAAGAACTACATATTGCTTTCAAGCATTTTAGAGTGCATCCCTTTTAGGATTGTATATTTATGGCCTTGCCACAGGCCTAAGTGAGAGTACCCTGCACGGGCCATATCTTTGTTACTGAGCTGCATGAATCAGATTTCATGTTTTTTACTATTTTCATTTTGAAAACAATCAGACTTGGTTTTATGCCTTAATGCAACAAATGTAAAAGTAATATAACAGTAAATTTACAATATGAATAAAACCGATCACAATGATGGAATAAGGTACATACCAAATGATAGTCATAGGTTGTGTCATTCATAATAAAAGTTTAAATATATGAATATTACCAGCTCTGTCATTGATAAAGTGAAACAACAATTTATTGTGGCTTCAGTGAAAATATTATATCTTAAAGGGGACCAGTTACACTCATTTCCAGCTTCACATTGTTATTCTTGGACTCCACTAGAATAGATTTGTATGATTCGCAGTTCAAAATAAACGTTAAAAACTTTATGCTAGGCCTTGGTGCAGCCCCTCAGTTCATCCACTGTCTGAATCAAGTTGTTTTAAGGCTGATATTGATTGGTGATTGGTTGCCTCTCACAGATTTTAACAGGTGGGAGGAGCTTCTGTTAGATGACCATATTAGGAATATCTGTTTTCTCTGACATCAACCAGTGTTAAAAAAAACAAAACAAAAACAAGAAAAACTCTTAAACCTGAGCATTTGGTTAAAAGGAATTAGTCGCACATGTACTAACCTTACTTTTTTTAATCTTTCACCATATTTAATGAAAGCCTCTAAAACTGTAACAAGAAAAAGCATAATAGATCCATTTTAATGTGCCATTTTTCACAACAAAAAAAAAAAAAATCAGTGCAGGTGTTTTCATTTAATCTTCTGTTTGACACGAAGATTTAAAGTGTTGACATCTACATGACTACAAATCCGTTGTTAGCCCTAGAAATGTTTCTTTCTAAAAGCCTCCTGTAATCACATATGGATTACATATAAATTAGATTACTGGTATTCGTTGAGTTTTTCCATTGTTGGTGGAACTGAGTTAAAATCCAAATAATCAAGGTAACAATTGCAACTATTTCAGTTTTTTGCCTTAATGAGTTCTGGGTTTTCTGTCTGTCTCTTAGGAGACAGCAAGAGAAAAGGATGAAGGAGGAGGGGGGCATGCTGCTGCCATACAGCACACTTCATTTCCCTGTTACACAGTTTTTAAACCACTGTTGAATCTGTTATTATACAAAACCAACGAGACTGATAATGATTACAGCCGTATGTATGCGCTGAAGCAATTTCCCTACCCTTGGTGGAGCAGAGTACTAAACCGCTGCGCTTAGTTTTCAGTGCACACTAAAATGGGTGTAACTGGTTCTTGTGTGGTTGTTGGATCATTTGCATAAAGTGGAGTTTAAATCTCGGGTGCTCAGCGGGCTGCACAAAGCATCCTATCACTCTCTAAGTATGTTTATGTGAGCGGCCCATTATTCTGCAGTTATTGCACAGACATGAGTGTGGTTTAAATCTTCTCACAACATAGATATTGTTAAATTATACTTTAATGTTGTTTCAAGAATTGCGCATGCTATTGATGTAAACCTGACTTAGCATTTGCCAAATGTAGCCTCAAAACCGCCAAAGTAGGTCTGCTTTTTCTTAAAATAGCACAGTAACTTTACTGGATTTATCCTACCGTGTTGGGAATGAGTTTTGTTCAAGTAACCATGCTTTATATGCTAAATTGTGAAAGCCGCAGTAGCAGGTATTAAACTAAACCCTATCATTTCTTTTCTTTTTTTTTCAGATAACTTGAAATTGAACATTAAAATAGCCACTTACAAAAACAGATCTGAAAAGAAAAGAGTTGCAGGCTCACAGCCAGAAATTTGTCAATTATCAGAGTCTGCGTTGAACTCTGCTGGCTTCAAACATAATGACTAGATGAGATGATCATCCTCATCTCATCTATTCATAGATAATAAATACGTTTTTGTCACATCTGTTTGCACTTTCAAAGCGTTTAAAAACATCTGATGGTTGATTTTGCTGCTAAGATAAAGACTTTGTCTTGAGTTACATAATCTTTAGATCCTTCTTTCATTACAGTGACTGAATTCCTCAGCGATGCCATCTGACCTCTTTTCCTCTCCCTTTGATTTGTGAACTCTTGCGCAGCAGCTTCATGAATAATCTGTGATCGAGAGGCCATGGTGATTTTTAGTGCCTTTTCTTTGGTTTTGAGATCACAATTCTTGGAGAAGCAGACCCCCAAACACTGGCAATAAACCTAATGAGTTCTCACTTCTGTGATGACATGCCCATTTATTTTTAGCAGGCTGAATTTTTGATGGAACATGAGTGTTGGAGTAAAAACCTCAGCATCTTTTTCCTCTCAGCTGTGTCCGTCCCAGCTTGTCTTTTGTGACGGAGAAAGCGCGCAGGGAACATAAATTATCCATGAGTGATGAATAATAAAGAAAAATGGTTATTTTTTCTCATGAAAAGAAGTGCTTTTATTGGATAAATTCAGTAAAGCTCCTACTTTTTCCAAAGATGAACCAAAAGTCATATTATTCGTTTTAGAAATACAAGCGTTAATTTCAGTGATATAAAACTTTATTTCAGCTGATTGCAACCACTTTCCAGGCTTCATTACCTGCAGTCTGATTGTTTAAAAAATGACTCACATTTGCAGAGTATTATGAAACTTTCTTCCATTATTCATTGTTTCTCAAGTGCGGCGACGGATATCTTAGAACTAAATTGTACTGTAAAAGCTAACTGTGCCTTTTTTTATTGCTTAATACCAGAGTGCATTGCTTTGCTTTACTTTGTTTCATGCATATTTTTCTCATTTAGGTTCCACTCAGTCAGCCTGTCCACATTGATCACATTGATTGTCTATTGTATTTTTGTTTGTTTGCTTTTGGAAACGTGTGTCAATTTGTTTTGGTCATTAAATTTAAAGTCGAAGGACAAATTTGATAATATTTGGCATATATGTAAACTTTTAGTATTTATCATGCAGGAATTATTGCAATCTGAGTTAATCCCTATTTAACAAGAGTTAACGAGAAAAATGAAATTGTAGAGATTGTTCCTGTTATTGTATATTTTATTTATAATGATTGGAGGAATCTGCCTGATGCTGGTGTTCAATACAATAAATAAATAAATAAATAAATACATTTTGGGACTTGATAAAAATACAGCATTCTATGTCAACATTCAATTTCTACCCTCAGAGTCTACAGTAGTCATCGTGTTACGTAAAGCAAGTTGCTCATCAGTATAAACTAAATGTCTGTATGATACAAATGCAGCTCTTCTTGGCCAGTTAGACGCTACAACTACTGAAGATTATGTGGAATTGGGGAAAAACAAGTCTTTTGATATTAAAAAGAAATAATAGCATGTTCACAGTAAAATAAAATAAAGATGTTTCATTTAAAAAATTTAAAAATAATCACATTAAATCTATATTCTTACCAGCCATTTCATTAGGTACACCTGTTTGACTGCTTAACAAAAATATCTAATCAGCAAATCACATGGCAGCAGCACAATGCATCTAGGCATGCAGATATCCAGTGAAGAGAGATGATTTAAGTGGCTTTGAAAGTGGCATGGTTTTTGATGCTAGACAGGCTGCTCTGGGTGTTTCAGAAACTGCTGACCTAGTGGAATTTTCCCACGTAACCACCTCTAGGGTTTACAGAGAATGGTCTGAAAAAGGAAAACTGGGTTTGGGTGAAAATACCTTCTTGATTCCAGAAGTCAGAGAAGGCAGGCGACAGAAACTCAAATAACTACTAGTTACAACCAAGATATGCAGAAGGGCATCACCGAATGTAGCAGCAGAATACCATACCAGGTGCCACGAGAAACTGAGGCTACAATTCACAAGGGTTCATCAAAATTGGACAGTAGTAAGATTGGAAAAATGTCAGCTAGTCTGATGCCTGCTTCTAGCAGAATAAAGTCCCATGTCACAAAATTATATCATCTCAGACTGTTTTCTTAAAAAGGGGAACATTTGCAGCAACTGCATGATGCCATCACATCAATATGGACCAAAATTTCTGAGCAATGTTTCAGCATCTTATTGAATCTACATGTATGTCATGAAGAAATAAGCCAGTTCTAGAGGCAAAAGTGGGTCCAACCCAGTACTAGCAAGGTGTACCTGATGAAGTGAAAGTGTATATTGTAACAATTAAATAATATATATTAACATAAACATACACCATCTATATGAAACACTCCTACAACAGCTATGCGTGATATGGACTTCTGTGGAAAGTCTACGGCATAACTGACGATGTAACCAGTCACCCCTTTTAACCCTACACTGGACCTTCCATGGCATTCAGTCGTCGTGGGCTATGTCGACCCGTCCCGTAGTTATATTTCTTGGGAGGGGCACATCAGGTTATGTGGAAGGTGTACGGTTAAAAAAGGGGTTTCCGGTTATCTTGTAAGTTATGCCGTAGATTTCCCGCTGAAGCATAATTCAGGCATTACTGCACCAAGTGTGTCGTTTTAAAAAACATTTGAATGTCTGCAACACATTTTTTGTATTGACTGCATCATATTATAAAGGGGTTGAGGGGTTAAAGATTTTTCCCACTCTGAAGGAAACTCTTCAATTTTTCAAAGCCAGAAGCAAGTAAACACATTTAAAACAGTTCAAGATCATCTGCATTTCACACACTCACTCTGAATTTGTGCTCCGAAAAGACCTCCTAATATTAGCTTTTTTGTTTGTTTGCTTTCTCAAGTAAAAATGAGGACAAACAGAAATGTTAAATCATGCATGTTAACAGGATTAAAATGTAAAAATATACTTAAGGGACCATTAAAGTCAAAAATGGTCTGGTGATCTCAGTCCACTTTCTAACAGCCTGTTTTATTGTACACAAATTTTAGTTTACAAATATTGTGCAAATCGCCATTACTTTCTATATTTGTAAGGGTTTTGGCCACAGTCAGTACCTATAAAATTACTGTATGTATCACCAAAGCTGTAACATAGTAAACCTAGATATCAGGAAAGAGGGATAACTTGCCATTTGCTGCCTCACTAGTTAGCATTTCATTCAATTTTCCATGAAGCACATCTATTTGTGGTTTATTGAAATTAGGATCTGCGCTCAAACATGTTTTTGAAAATCAGATTGGTCGGGCAGAGTTATCTGTTGTTTAATTCATAATGATTCTGGCATCTGATATAATTACATAACTGTTTGAGGAAATTACATTAAGATTGATTCAGCATCTGCAAAAACTGTCCTCTTTCCCTGTCAATGTGAAATAATGCAAATGGATCGGCGTGCGGCCTCAATTAATCAAATATGCGCCAACTGCTATTTGAGGCAGACGTCTACTTTATGTGACATGCAAAGAATCTCTTACAAATGCTAACAAACCAGTGGGTCATGCTGCTTCCATTGGAACCTTCCAATGGAGATACCTCCTTCTCCTACCTCCCCCAAAATCTGAACAGACTTTTCATAAAATGCCACCCCTCAAAGTATTTTTCCATCATAGTGCAGCGGAAAGATAAATCAAACGTATGTACAAACAGAGAGCTGTCAGTTTTTGTGTAACCTTCAGATATTAGATTCCAAGATACAAAAATCTAGGTTACGACCTCAACTTGTCAGCACGACGTTACCTTGCTACCAGGTAGGTACACCCTAGGATGAAGGCTGGTGCATCTTACTACACTGCTGCCTAATCTAAATGGTATACCCAGTGTGGTCTCAGCTATCCGAGTAATCTGTATATTACTGGATTCAGCTGAATTTAAGGTCAACTGTTGCCGGATGACTCTTTCATTCTTCAAGAGAAGATATCCTCTTTGTCCACTTCTGGTGAAGCAGGTCTAGAAATGTCAAAAAGATGCTGTGGAGAGCTAGAGCTTGAATGGCTGGCTTTCAGGAGTTTTAGCACTTCTGTGAGTTGCATCTCTAGGCCTGACATTCGAACATTTAGGTTCTTAAGGTCATCCTTTAGCTCTAGCTTGAGCTCCTGCAGTGAAGCCTGAAGTGTTTGCTCCGGGATGGGGTAGAAGAAATGCCTCATTTCTGGAGGCTGGGCAGGACTGCGGTCCTGAGGCGTCAAGCGGAAGTCACCCACTTTGTCCAGGCGTAACTCACTTTTGGTAATGCCGCTGTCACATGAGTCCGTCTTTTTTAAAGAGATTGGGGATTCTTGCACCTTGGTTCGTTCAGGTAAAGTCTCCATGGATTCAGCTTTAGACACTGTGTTCCAGTTGTCAGCTTTGGCCATCGACTCCTTAAAGCGACCCCAGCCTTTCAGTTTGGGTGGTTCAGCAGAGCGGCCACCAACCAAAGAAATGGACGATGGCACTTGCAGTTTTGCCTTGTCTGCAACCGTACAGTTGAGAGGTGATGGCGATTGAGGAGTTGAAGATGAAGGTGTAGCTGGGCTTTCTGTTACAGTGACAATGCTGGTAGTTGTAATAGCTGATTTAATTTTGGGGATGTCCACATAGAGAGGACCCTTCTCAATGTCTTGTTCATCTGTTTCTGGTTTCCCAGTCACCATGCGGGCCTCCTTCTGCTGTCGAAAGCGCTGGAAAAGTTTTCGTACTGGGTGATCTGGTGGCAAATTCAGAGGGGCTTCATTTTTACGGTTCCGTCTCTCCTCCTCTTCCCGTTTCACATCACTGATCTTTCGAAAAACGATCTGAAAGAGAATTTAAAATTCTTATGACTAAAAGACCATCATTAAAAAAAAACAAACACAAAGTTTATTGACCAAAAGTTTCAGATTTTGACAGGACACAAGAAAAATTATACCCAAACCACTCTCACACCCATGTCAGTTTAGTCTCCTGAAGTAGTACAAAAGCAGATCAACATCATTTTCACCATCTCTCTTATTGATTGTAGAATTTGTGTGTGAAAGATTGCCAATATGTCAAAATGTGTGTTCTTTGCAAATGTCACTTTAAAAAGGCTAATTCCCATGGCGCACAGGGAAAGTTCATATCAAGCCTCTGGCTTCAGTGCGTGAAGGCTCACTGTCAGTTTACCACCCAGATGATGCTAATGGACAACTATATTTTTAGGCATTTTGTATTTTCAGTTTTTAGCTTTGTAGCTTTATTTCTGTGCTTTAAAATGTCGCAATCCCAGTCTCCCAATCCAGTGATTCACTTGTCTCATTAATTAGGGATTAATATTAATTAAAAGTAATAATTAAAAAACACAAAATGCACATTCTGTATTCACATGTTCAGGAATACTTTATTAACCTTCATTAACGTCACACTCTAACATTCAACATATAACATTCATTTTGTCAGTAAGCAATTCAACTTTAAGGTCTGCAAGCAAAACCCCAAAAAAAGCTGATGAAAATAAGCGCAAACTACTCTTGACATTTTGGATTTTAATAGATGAAAATGTGAAACAATTTGAGTAGCTGTTTGTTTTTCCCAAGGATACATGACAGTGCTGAAACTCGAGAACCGGTTCTTGTATAGAACTGTTCCCAGTAGTCCAATTCCCTGGAATTATTAGTCTGCTTGCCTATTGAGCCTGCTTTTCGGTTGGGTGTGGGTGAAGAATCTAGTCTAGTAAAGCTAGTGCAGGGAACTCAACTGAAGCTGTGCTGGTTAATTCTTTACTGTCCTCACGCTGTAACAAAAACATCCTCCCAATTTGGTCATTTATTTAATCTGCAAATCTATCTCTCTAGGGAGAGATAAATTAAATAAATCTATCTCTCCCTCTGACATGTCAATGCCACTGCTGCCTTGCATCGCTACCTGCCATTTTACCACCTATTGTCCACTTACAGGCTAATCACCCCAGTTTCTAACATATTTAGAAGCAACAATGAGCTCTAACAATATTCTTCTGCTGCACTAAATACTTTCAAATGGAAAGTATCTGATTAAAATAGGTTATGTGGCAGTTTTAACTCAGAAAGTCTGGGCATTTTATTTGCAACACGCAGAAAGTCACTCATCACATTTGAAAAGGTAAGACAGCATCAGATGTACAGATCAAATGCACATTGTCTGCTCTGCTGGATCAGTCAAAAACACAATCTCAGCAGCTCCATTTGAAGGCAACATTAGGCTCCTTTAGTCAACCCATATCGGGATTTCCCTGCTGCATACATTCAGGACGTGGGACCCTGGTGAATAGTAACTTTAATGCAGAAGATGAGATTGCCTCTTCAAATGCAAACAATCCAATCTCACTTGCACTCTCCCGGGCAGGCTAACCTCATAAAGAATGAAGCAGTGATTGGTAGCTACTCTTACGCTATTGTTGATCACACCTGTTCATTTCTGAATGAAGGATGTGAGAGCGGCTTTAGTATATGGTGGCTGTTTAATGGAGCTCTGTTTTTCTAT
The DNA here is from genome assembly GCF_041146795.1 of Maylandia zebra. Lineage (NCBI taxonomy): Eukaryota > Metazoa > Chordata > Actinopteri > Cichliformes > Cichlidae > Maylandia > Maylandia zebra. The sequence goes on along the minus strand of NC_135179.1, from coordinate 10,593,107 downwards.
GCAGTGCTGTGTGGCTGAAGGCAGTAGGTGCATGTGTCCCTTAGGTTGAATATAAGGTTTTCTGTGGTTACCTTTTCCCAGAGTGGGAGTTTCTGGCCCCTATTTAACAAGAATTGATACGTGTGAACAATTGTGATTGTCCAGATCATGAAAGGAGGTAGGCTGTCTTCTGCTGTGAAATATATTGACATGACTAAACATATATAGGTTCAATATTGATTAATTGATTTATTTATTTAATAAATCCTCCTTTCATCTTGTTGAATTTAATGCAATCTCAACTTGGATTGCAAAAAAAACCTCTCTCCTTAAAGGTTGCAATCTTCAGCTTTTGCTTTACTTACTGCTCACTGTCTGGTACTGGTAATATCAACACTATCTTTACAGATATTATTGGAATTTGTAAATATATTCTAAAATGTTTGTTTTATTTTGTTAATATTTTTTTTCTTTTTCATGTACCACTGTGCACAAGGCTGAAGTCTTTGCAGATGAAAACTTCTGTGTAAATCCTAAATGAAAATGCAGTCAACTGTATCTGGCATCTGAACAGTCACTCACCCTCTTACGCAGGTTATAAGTGAGCAGCAGGTTTCGAGAGAAGTGGTTGGAAAATGCCGTGTAGAATTCCAGCACCTTCTGCAGAGCGTCGCGTTTAATAACGTGGAGGTCGCAGTAGGTCAGAGCTCGCACATTGGCGCAGGACTGAGCCAGAGTCACCTCTTTCCAGAAAACGTCCCCAAATACGTCTCCCTTTCCTGCACGAGAGAGCGCACAATTTTAGTTCCATGTTAGTTCAGCAACAAGATCTGATCTTCCAGGTAAAAGAAAACAGTAAGAGACAAAAACAGGCTTGCAAAAACAGCTTTAATAATGTTTTTATATATCAGTTATCGATGATTATTGAAAATCTCAGTACCTGTAATTTAACACACAGCATTAAGTGCTACACACAGGTTTACACTAAATGGACACTTTGTAAGGTACACCTGTTCAAATGCTTGTTAATGCAAATTTCAAATCAGCTAATCCCATGGCAGAAACTCAGTACATTTAGGCATTCAAAGTTCTGAAGTTCAAACCGAGCATCAGAATAGGGAAGAAAGGTGATTTCAACTGGGTATAGTTGTTGGTGCTAGATCTCAGATCTAAGTAGGTCAAAGTATTTCAGAAACCGATTTTTTCCCCACACAGCCATCTATAGGGTTACTTAAGAAAGTAGCATAGCAGAGCTTTCTGATCTGACGTTTGGATGGCAGGGTCAGATTTTCACGTAAGCAACATAAAAGCAGGCCTGTCCTGCCTTTAGTTCAGGCTGCCAATAGAGGTGTAATAATTTGGGGGATATTTTTTGGCACACAAGAGAACTGTTTGAGCACCACAGACTGCCTAAGTATTGTTACTGACCACGTCCATCCAGATCCAGTAGAAACCAAATAAAGTGGATGGTGAGTCTTTTACTTGTGAAAAAGTCCCTCTATATATGGGATGAAAGCAGCAGCTACTTGTTTTAGGTTGGTTATAAATAATACAGTTATGCAATGTGGATCATTTATGAGTCAAGAACACATTTTGGGTTGGGAGGTCTTGGAAAGTCCCCCTCCAGCATGACAGATGCTGCTGAACAGCTGGAACTAAATCCCTTTGTTCTTTTGAGGAGACTTTTATGTATATTTAAAACTGAAGACAAAGCTAGATGAGGATTTTCTGCTGTTCGAGGTAATGGCTTACAACTGATGTATTAACTATTAATACATATAAGAAATATAGCTTTCAAACCTTTATAAAGAGTGTTAAATTACCTTCATAATCTAAAGCTCATTAGACCAACTCAGTAATTTATAAGGTCTGTCATTTGTGACTCATGCACAGCACTTTTTTTAAGTTTGAGAAGCCCAGTATTACCATAAACTACCCTGAACAAAGGAGTACTATGACTCAGTATAATCAACAGCTTATCATGAATTTTTTTTCTTTTTTTTTATTGTCTTGACATAAAACACCTTGTTATTTCTTCACATGATGACATGACGAAACACACGCAGTGGATGAAAATAAACCTTATATGTGGCAAAAGCATTAATATAAAGCAGTATGTGGTACAGTGGTAAAAATAGCAGTAGCTGATTAAACCAGATGCCCTGTCTTGTTTGCTGATTTACTTTACATGGCGTTTCTTTTTCGTTTGTTATTAGTCTCATAAGGAATTCAATACAAAGAAGCTATTTATTCATCACTATAGTTGCCTTCCGGTTCATTGGTTTCATGTTGACAGTATATTGATTTATGCAAAGAGAAAACAATAGAAGGATATTGACAGAAACCAGCCAAGGCACTGTAATATTTCCTACCAGAGCATGGCATCCGTTATTCATTAAATTACTCATAAAGCACATTAAATGATGATGTTTTAACAACAAAACATTCTGCTGTGAACAGTTTTCTACTTTATTTTTTAAAATAAGATCAAATCTAGATGCATTGGAAGACAAACTAGGGTCACTAACATGGGAAGTATCCCAGTAGTTAGGAGTAGGTCCTTATTAATATTCATTAGGCTTAGATGGTGTAGTCATTACAGACGCTGATACTGTGCTTACTTTAATCTGGTCAAGTATGGCCTCATTTACTGGCACAGGTCTCAGTTCAATACATCTATCATAACCACTGTGGGAGAAATACTTTAGGAAATTAGTGGCCTTTGTAATAGTGTGTTTGCTAATAAATCACTTATGAGCAAGCAGACTGCAAATGTAATGATATTTACCCCCTTTTAGCACCGCCTTTGATTTCTACCAACCCCTCAGGTTTTCCATTATGCTCACCGTTGTTTATCCCAGTATGCTTAATATTAATTATCATAACATTATAGAGAGAATTCAAACAATCCAGCAATCCCTTATGAGCAAGTGTGAACTTTCTAACCCGTTTTTTTGTTTCTACTAACTCCTAAGTGAAGTATGTAGGTCTTAAAGAGCTAAATCTCCAGAAAAGTCTCTACTATAGTCACAAGTTAGTTGAGCTGGTGTAAAGCCAACCAATAAAGTTGTAGATGCACTGCTAATCATGTGCGGATTCGGGTAATATTTCTTTACAGGTTTATTATAAATTGCTCAACATAACCATTTGTTAGATAGTTATTATCTTCTGACTGTTGCGTCATTGGCTACAGATTGTGAAAGATGCAATTTTAACTAAAGCTTTTTCAAATTAGCTCATAATAAAATCTTAAGAAATAATGGAAGCTAACTAGGTATTTAAAAATAACATTGGTTTATTTCGTTTGTTATGTTGTTCAGTTTCATTGCCTTTACAATAAATCAGTGAAAAATCAATCCAGGCAGCCATATTACATGTTTGCTTGAAATGAACCTGTGGCACAGGTATTGATTGTAACCTTTGAAGGCCAAAGGATCGCAAGTGTTGCGTTGTGATTTTCTGTTCAGTCCTGAGTTATAATACTTTTAATTATTATTTATTTTAAAATGCTTATTTTCAGTTAGGTTTAGTTTAAACTAATTTCATTTGACTTAAATGAATACAGCACTGAAAATACACTCAACAAAAATATAAACGCAACACCTTTGTTACTGCTCCCATTCCCCATGGGATGGACGTAGAGACCTAAAATTCAATCCAGATACACAATATAACCATCCCTCCCAAACAGTGGTCACAAATCAGTCCAAATGTGTGGTAGTGGGCACATCTGCTATATTGAGATAATCCATCCCACCTCACAGGTGTGCCACATCAGGATGCTGATCTGACATCATGAGTAGTGCACAGGTGTACCTCAGACTGCCCACAACAAAAGGCCACCCTGGAATGTGCAGTTTTGTCTCACAGCAAAATGCCACAGATGCCACAAGCAATGAGGGAGCGTGCAATTGGCATGCTGACAGCAGGAATGTCAACCAGATCTGTCGCCCGTGCATTGAATGTTCATTTCTCAACCATAAGCCGTCTCCACAGGCGTTTCAGAGAATATGGCAGCACATCCAACCGGCCTCACAACCGCAGACCTCGTGTAACCACACCAGCCCAGGACCTCCACATCCAGCTGGTTCACCTCCAAGATCGTCTGAGACCAGCCACCCAGACAGCTGCTGGAACAATTGGTTTGCACAACCAAACAATTTCTGCACAAACTGTCAGAAACCGTCTCAGGGACGCTCAACTGCGTGCCCGTCGTCCTCATCGGGGTCTTGACCTGACTCCAGCTCGTCGCCGTAACAGACTTGTGTGGGCAAATGCTCACATTCGATGGCGTCTGGCACGTTGGAGAGGTGTGCGCTTCACGGATGAATCATGGTTCACATTGTTCAGGGCAGATGGCAGCTGAGAATGTCAGCAGTAATCAATATGGGACGTAATAAGACTATGGACTTCCCTCCCCATCTCCAGCTGCCTCCCCCTTCCCGCTCCACCACAACCACCCACACATGCAGGACCTTGGAGTAGGGGTATGTCACCAGGGTGCAGAGGAGGCTACCCCCCCCCCCCTCTGTCCCCTTCTGGCTGCCTCTGCCTCAATTTTATCCCACAACTTAGACTCACACTCTCATTACACATACATATAGGGTCTTGGGGGTGGGCACGATACACGGAGTCCAAAGTACCATCAGGGTATACACCCCACCCCTGGCATCGTTGCCCACCTCTCAATTTTAAATACACGTAGACATTGAGGGCTAGCAGGAGGGACCATGCGCTTACCTGCTGCTCTCTGGCAGGTAGCTCCATGCCCTCCTGGGTTTTAAATGCACCTTAGAACACACATGCATCAACACTACAATGAGCGGGTGGAGGGAGGTTTGGAGTCTTCTCTCACCCCCATTCTCTGCGGCCTGCTGGAGCGGGGGGGCTAGGAGGAGGAGTTGGCCGTCTGACTGCGGTCTGGAGTGTGGGGCCTCCCTGCTGCTGCGGAGTCAGGGCGGTCTGCCTCTCCCCACCGCAGGGAAAAGGGTAACACCACCTGGGTCTGGGTGCGGTTCCCCCCTCCAGGGGCAAGGGTACCTAGACCCGGTTCGTAGAGTATGCTTGGGGAGTGTGATCGTGTGTACAGCGTCTCTTTATGTCTGTCTCCACGTTGGTTGAGTGTGGAGTGAGTGCATATGAGAGCATGAGGGTGGGAATGGATGTTGTATCTGTGTGTGCCTGTATGTCTGTGTCTATATGTCAGGTTGGGTGTCAGACGCCACCTCTCTGGGGACATCTCAGGCCCTCCAAGGTTTGAAGGCCTATCTCCCCCCACCACCACTTCCCCTGCCAGTGGTGGACTCCCTCAGACATCGGTGCGTTGGTGGTTCTTTGTGTCTGGGGGTGGGCGTCCGGGTACACACCGGCTCACTCCTTGGCGGCCGCTTATCGGGGCCTGGAGCCTGGGGCTCGCTCGGGCCACTTCGGAGGTGGGGTGCCCCCGGCCTCTTGGCCTGGGGCTCGGTCACTCAGGCACAGCTGGCTGCCGGCGGAGCTCACGGGCGCGTCACTGCAACTCCCCCTGGCTTCTGCTCCGCGGCTGCTGAGTGAGCCCTCATCTGGGACTCTCCTCAGCTCTTTCTGGGACAGTGGCGCGGCTGCCCCTCTGTTGGTCTTCCTTGGTCTCTTGTGTTCTGTGGGCCTCTGGATGTCTGGAGTTTTGATCTCCTCCATACCTGCTTCATGCCCTGGAGGACGGGGCTGTGGCCCCCCACACCCTCTAGCACAGGGGTGGCCAACCAGTCAGAGACCAAGAGCCACTTTTTTTTTTACTGTGTTACCGCAAAGAGCCACATCATACGCATGGGCACACATGAACATCACCCATCCTTTCCTCCCTCTCTCTCTCTCTCTCTCTCTCACACACACACACACACACACACACACACACACACACACACACACACACACACACACACACACACACACACACACACACAAAATACACACATCTCTGCTCAGCCAGATTTATTGTAAATGTCACACACCAACATGATAATGACAGAAATGGACTCCTACAGTACTAAAACCACAGGCCAGTCATTTTCAACAATGAACATTGTGTGCACTGTCTCACACACACAAACTCTCAGTTCAACCAAGTCCACAAACAAAAATATAATAATCTACAATAGCATTTACTTTTATAATGCATGTTGTTTAGTGGGACTTCTGGCATTCCTTGCCTTGAACAATCCTCTTTAAATCTGGCTTGTATTCCGTTGTTGTCACTCGAAGCAATTCTTTCACATGTGTGTCAGTCAGAACAGATCGATGCTTTGATTTCACATGTTTTAGGGTAGAAAACACAGACTCGCAGACGTATGTTGACCCAAACATTGACAGTATCTTAAGCGCAGCCCGTTTGACATTGGGGTATTTTTCCATTGGCACACTTTTCCAGAACTCAATGGTCCCTTCCCTTAAAGCAGGTTTCAATTGGTCCTCTTCACAAAGATCGATCATCTCCAACTCAGCCGCAGCTCCATCTGTGACTAGCGGGACTTTCAAACAGCCGGTCTCTGCATTAAATGGGTCGACGAGGAACGTAATCTGTGGCCTTTTCAATTGTAGATCATGGAACCGGGTCACGAAGCTTTCGTGCAAGTTTTCAATCAGCGTTGCATATCTGGCTCTTTGCTTACTCAGGGCAGCACTGGCGACTTGCCCGCTGGCTTTTAGCAGAGTGGGAAAATGCGTTAAATCTCCCTTTTGAATATGTGTCTTGAACAGCTTCAGTTTGTTGACAAACGCAAACACACTTTGCACTAGGTCAGGGAGCATTTTTAACTTACCCTGCAGGGTCAGGTTCAGTCTGTCCAAGTGACACAGCATGTCGACCAAAAAGGCCAGATCCATAATCCACTTGAGGTCCGAGAGCTCGGGATAGTCCTTGTCCTTCTTTTCCATAAACAGTTTCACGGCATCCAAAAGCTCAAAGAAGCGAGAGAGTACCTGGCCTTTTGACAGCCACCTCACAGTGCAGTGCAGCGGCAGGTCACCTGGAAGCCCTTGGTCCAGCTCAGCGATGAGATTCTTGAATTGCCTGTGGTTAAGCGCATGTGTGCGGATATAGTTGCCAATTTCCATCACAGGCTTCATGACGTTATCTAAATTCAATGATTTAGACACGAGTTGCTCCATGTGGATGATGCAGTGGAAATTCCAAAAGTCAGGAATAGTTTGGTCAGCTTTGCACAGCCCCACAAGCCCGTTCACAGATCCCATCATGGCTGGTGCTCCATCCGTGGCTATTGCAGTTAATTTCGTTATGGGCAGATTTGCTTTTTCAAATGCAGCCATCATGGTTTCTTTCACATCTATGCCACGGGTTCTGTCTTTTAATGGCACAATATCCAGGAGTTCTTCTTTGATCACACAATCGTTTGAAACAGACCGTGCAAATATTGCCAACTGAGGCTTGTCTTGTATATCACAACTCTCATCCAATGCGACACTAAAATACTCACATGCTTGAAGGTCAGAGTGCAACTGTGATTCAATAGCTGTGTTAATGTCCGATATTCTGTGTTCAACAGTGTGGCGGGACAGTTGGACGTCTGATACCATGCGTTTTAATTTGTCGTTTTCAGGAGACAAGATTTCAACAACATCACTGAGGCATTTTTTAACGAACTCCCCTTCATTGTATGGCTTTTTAGCCCGTGCAATGTTCCAAGCCAGCTGATAGGATGCGAGCGTTATGGTCTCTGACCGCTTCGTAAATTTTTGGAAAAACTGTATCTGCTTTTCTGCCTGACTTTTCAAAGTGGCCAACTCGTGCTTGCGAAGTTCAGTCCCTTTTGGAAATTCCTGGTCGATGTTAGCATGGAGTGAGCTGAAGTGGCGCTGAAGATTTGAAGCTTTGAAATGCGCTAATGACGTCTGACATATAAGGCAGAATGGCTTACCATTGCGTTCAACAAAAAAATATAAACTCTCCCACTCTGTTAAAAACATCCTGTGTTCCTCTTCATATTTTCTTTTTGCTGTGCATTTTTTTCCTGCCATTTTAAGGGCGAACTTGCTCCTACTGGGAAACTTTGCGGTATTTTCATCTCACACACATGCGCATTTGATGAAAATACCGTATTGAACTCAAGCGAAGCGAACGCGCACATTTTAAAACAACAACATAAAAAAAAATCAAAACACAAACATAAACTTTGATATGAACGTAAGAGCCGCATGAAACCAGGCAAAGAGCCGCATGCGGCTCGAGAGCCGCGGGTTGGCCACCCCTGCTCTAGCAGATCATTACATGAAGGAACCTTTTAAAAAAAACAAGCGCATCCATGCTCACAGGTGTACACACGGGTGATCACACCCACAAACTACACCCTTTTTGGCTCCTACCTCAAAGCACACTGTGTTCTGTTGATCTTATGTGCTGCACAATAATGTTTAATATTTAGTATTTACTGTCATATTCCCATATATCATTGTGATGTTGTTTTTTCTATTACTCTTGTTCTCTTCTGCTTGTTTTCTTTTTTCTTTCTCAGCAGGTGATCCAGGTGATTGATATATGCTTTTTTTTTTTTCTTTTTCTTTTTTTTTTCTGCCCGTTCTGTTGGTTTTTGTCTTTTGCCCTTCTCCCCCGTCCCTCTTCTCAGCTGTTTCTCTTTCCCTCTTTCTTTCTCCCCTTCTTTCCCCCAGTCAAGTCTGTCCCGTATTCAGTAAGTGAAAATAAAATAAACAATAAAAGGTGACTCAAATGGACCATTACGGCAAGGCTGGGATGATCAATTTGGTAAAGTAAATCCGTTGGGCATCTTTCTTTGCCTTTAGACAACAATTCTGATGGCAAAAGAGCCAAACAGGACAGGCAAAAAAAAAAAAAGAAAAAAAAAAGACTATGGACAAGAATGGCAGCAGCATGGGGAGTAAGGAAGGGGCAGAGTCAGTTAATATTACGTAAGGGGAAGTATGCAGACCGGGTTATGTAATTAATGTGGGGCTGGAATGAGAGAATATTATCAAGTATGACACCCAAACTCTTAACCTGAGGGGAGGGAAGGGTGGAGAACGTTCAATGTTAATGGAAAAACTGTGGGATTTGGATAAGATTGAGGCTATACCAACAAGTAAAACTTCTGTTTTATTACTGTTTAGTTTAAGAAAATTGGAGGAGAACCATGATCTACTCTTGATAAGACAATTTGAGAGGGAGGTAGGTGGGAGGGATGAATTGGGTTTAGAAGAGCTGGGTGTCATCGACATAACAGTGAAAATTTATATTATATTTTCAGAATATATGACCAAGAGGGAGCATGTAAATAATGAATAAAAGAGGCCCTAATACTGAACCCTGGGGCACACCAGCAGAAACAGGATGGAGAGTTGAAGAATGGGATTTAAATTGGATAAACTGAGTGCAGTCTGAGAGATAGGAGGTGAACAGGGCAAGGGGGGTATGACTAATGCCAATGGATGTTAACCGGTTCAGGAGAATATTGTGAGAAATGGTATCAAACGCCGCACTAAGATCAAGAAGGATGAGGATGGATAGGAGACCAGAATCAGCTGCCATCAGAAGGTCATTGGTAATCCTTAACAAAGCCAGATTGAAATTGTTCATAGAGATTATGGCTATTGAGGTGTAAGTGAAGCTGGGAGGCGACAACTTTTTTAATTTTAATTCACTTATACCCTTGTAGTTCACACAGATGAATTCGTACAGGCAAAACTGAATGTTTGTTAATGCAGTTCACAGCACCACAAATCTTTATCATTCCAACTGTTTAAAATGCTAAAATCTTTCATTGATCTCAGACAATATTTAAGGGGACAGCCAATAAAATGCAGTAAATTTGATGCACTAGAGATGATTACAATATGCGCCCAAAGTAGGTGAGCTGGCTTAATGTGATTCAGATAAAACTGAAAATACCAGACTTTACTGTTGCTGAGAGGACTGACAAACAAATTCTTGTCCAAATCCTGAATCCATCACTCAGCAGAAAATGATCCCCAAACAGCTCAGCTGACACTGCAGACAGGGACAGTTTGTAAAGTGCTGCTAGGCAAAAAAGAAAAGGGAGGATTTAAGTAAGTCCTCGAACAAAATTATTTTCTTGCTATGATGTTCAGAGAGAGCTAGAGGCCACTTAGACTTAAAAGCCTTTATGCTATCAACCAGTGTTTTGGTGTTGAAGTGCCTCCAAGACAATACATTCAGATTAGAGACACTATTGTCAATGCATCTGAGTCACACAGCTTAAGTAATCTAAAACTTTATATTGTGAAACAACCGAGGAGATCAGCAGCAGGTCCTTCGACAGCTGGGGAAATGAAGAGGTATAATGCTTCTCCAATGGAGGAAATGCAAATTTCCTCATCAAGCATGTAGTAGTAGTATATTCCTTCAAATGGCCTGAAAATTTATACTATACATGTTGTATATTTTCAGCATTATGCAAATTTATCATTATTATAGAATGAGGTTTGTTTAGAGGTAGATTACTTTTCACTAATTTCTACATTTTAATTTTTGTAGAAATGCACTGATCAGTTCATCAGAGAATGAAATTTCAGCATGCTCGGCCTGGAGCGGTGACCGGCTGGTCAGTCACATTTT